>NC_141596.1:50004642-50104939 GCF_047967505.1 Dipteris shenzhenensis | reverse complement strand
TATAAGAAAAAATTAGGTTTTTCCTCCTCCTCCCCTATTGGCTTTCCATTCCTCCCCCTCTCTCCTATTGGCTTTTCATTTCTCCCCTCTCCCATTGGCTCCCATTACTCCCCCTCTCCCATTGGACCCCCATCCCTCATCCCAATCTTCCATTGGCCCTCCCCCTATCCATTTCTTCTTCCTCCCCCATTGCCACCACTCCCATCCCACATTTCCACCATGTCCCATACTCCTCCCATTTCCCAAAATCCCATATTTCCCCATCTCACCCTCCTCTTTTTCATCCCCTATTAACTCCCCTCACTCATTTCACTCCCTTATTATCCTACTCCCCTATTACCTCCCCCTCTCCCATTCCATTCTTCCCTCCCCACTCTCACTTCCACTTCCCATTACTCACTTGCCATTTGAAAACTATTAATATATTATTATACTATTTTTTAATACTTATTATCATACACTCCTATTACTTCCCCTCTCCCATTTCACTCCTCCCTCCTCACTCCCACTCCCACTTCCACTTCCCATTACTCACTTGCTATACACATTTGCAAACTATTAATATATTATTATATGATTTTTTATACTATTTGCAAACTTACATGTGGGCAAAATCACAGGTGTCAAAGCAATCCTATTGTGGTCATACGACAAATGTGCTTTTATTCAAGGGCGTATTTATCCTCATCAACAAGCTTATTTCAGCTTTTATTTTGACACAATACTCAAGGTATGAAGTGCATAATTTGTGCACTAGGTGTTTACTTTGTTGTATCAAAATTGTTTGCCACACACACACACATATACACATACCAAGAATTTTCTAATATTATCGCATCTACATTTCTCCGATGGGCACAAAACTTTGTACATGCCTCAACCTAGGTCATATTGACTTGCATACAAAGTGGTGCACCCATCCCATAAGTACTTGTTTGGATAACACACCTGCAAATGTATTTTATGATGATTGTGCACAACACTAGGAACAAAATGGTGTATAATGTGCGATTGACTATGCAAAGCATATCCAATGGACACAAGACTTTGCACGTTCCTCAACCTAGGTAGTATTGACTTGTGTGCAAAGTGGCATCCCCATCCGATAAGTACTTGTTTGAAAAATACACCTAGGATCGTGTTTTTTTATGGTTCTACATGACACCAAGGCAAAAACGGTATTTAATACTCAATCTACCATGTAAAGCATATCCGATGGGCATAATACTTTGCACGTGCCTCAAAAGCGGTGGTATGGTATTCCATGCAAAGTGGAATGCCCATTCAATAAGTACTTGGTATGATAATACACCTAAGAGCGTGTTCTTTGACGGATGTGCATAACACTAGGGGGGAAATGGTGTATAATGTGTGATCCCCCATGCAAAGCATAACCGATAGACACAATATTATGCACGCACATCAACCTAGTTGAAATTGACTTTCTTGCAAACTGGCTCCCCCATCTGACAAGTACTTTTTAGAATATCACACCTAGGACCATGTTTTTATTGGTTGTTGTCCATGACACTAAGGCAAAAATGTTGTTTTATGCTTAATCGACAATGCAATACAAATCCAATCGTCACAATACTTTGCACACATGTCAACCTAGGTATTATTGACTTACATGCAAAGTGGCGTGCCCATCCCATAAGTACTTAGTCGAATAAAACATCTAGGACCGCGTTTTTTGACGGTTGTGCATGACACTAAGGCCAAAACAGTGTTTAATGCTTGTTCGACAATGCAAAGCATGTACGATGGGCACAATACTTTGCATGAGTCTCAACAATTGTGATATTGCATTGCATGCAAAGTGGTACACCCATCCGATAAGGAGTTGGTCGGATAACACACCTAAAAGCGTGTTTTTTATGGTTGTGCATGACATTGAGGCACAAACGGAGTTTAATACGTGATATACCATGCAAAGTACATCTGATGGGCACAATACCTTGCACCCACCTCAACCTATGAGCTATTGAGTTGCATGAAAATTGGTGTGTCGGTTAGATAAGTACTTGATCCGATAACACACCTAGGACCGTGTTTTTTTACAAATGTGCTTGACACTAAGGCAAAAACGGTGTTTTATGCTTGATCGACAATGCAAAGCATATCTGATGGGCCACAATACTTCGCACACACCTTCACTTAGGTGGAATTGACTTACATGCAAAGTGGCACACCCATACCATAAGTGTTTGATCGGATAACATATCTAGCAGTGTTTTTTTACGGATGTGCATGACACTAGAGCAAAAATAGTATTTAATGCTCGATTGACCATGCAAAGGATATCCGATGGTCACAACACTTTTCCTACACTTTAACCTAGCTAATATTGAAATGTCCTCAAAGAGGCACACCCATCTGATAAGTACTTGGTCAGATAACACACCTAAGGGCGTGTTTTTTTGCGGATGTGCATATCACTAGGGGAAAAACGGTGTATAATGCATGATCGGCCATGCAAAGCATATCCGATGGTCACAATAATTTGCACACACCTCAACCTAGTTGAAATATACTTGCGTGCAAAGTGGAGCCCCCATGTGATAAGTACTTGTTTGAATAACACACCTAGGACCATGTTTTTTCATGGTTGTGCATTACACTAAGGCAAAAACGGAGTTTTATGCTTGATCCACAATGCAAAGCATATCCGATGGGCACAATACTTTGCACACACCTTCAACTAGGTGGAATTGAATTACATGCAAAGTGGCATTCCCATTGCATAAGTACTTGATCGGATAACACACCTAGCAGCATGTCTTTTATGGATGTGTATGACACAAAGTCAAAAATGGTATTTAATGCTCGATCGACCATGCAAAGCATATCTGATGGGCAAAATACTTTTCCTATGCCTTAACCTGAGTGGTATTGAAATGTTCTCAAAGAGGCACACCCATCCGATAAGTACTTGGTCAGATAACATACCTAAGGGCATGTTTTTTTGCGGATGTGCATATCACTACGGGAAAAACATTGTATAATGTGTGATCGACCATGCAAAGCATATCCAATGGTGACAATATTTTGCACGCACCTCAACCTAGTTGAAACGGACTTGCGTGCAAAGCGGAGCCCCCATCCAATTAGTACTTTTTTGAATAACACACCTAGGACCGTGTTTTTTTATGGTTTTGCATGACACTAAGGCAAAAACGGTGTTTTATGCTTGATCGACAATGCAAAGCATATCCGATAGGCACAAACTTTGCACACACCTTCAACAAGGTGGAATTGAATCACATGCAACGTAGCATTCCCATCACATAAGTACTTGATCAGATAACACACCTAGCAGCGTGTTTTTTTACTGATGTGCATGACACTAAGGCAAAAATGGTATTTAATGCTCGATCGACCATGCAAAGCATATCTGATGGGCACAACACTTTTCCTATGCCTTAACCTAGGTGATATTGAAATGTTCTCAAAGAAGCACACCCATCTGATAAGTACTTGGTCAGATAACACCAGAAAAACAATGTATAATGCGTGATCGACCATGCAAAGCATATCCTATGGTGACAAGACTTTGCAAGGTAATATTGAAATGTTCTCAAAGAGGCACACCCATCCGATAACTACTTGGTCAGATAACACACTAAGGGCGTGTTTTTTCGCAGATGTGCATATCACTGGGGGAAAAACGGTGTATAATGCATGTTCGGCCATGCAAGGCATATCCGATGGTCACAATACTTTGCACGCACCTCAACCTAGTTGAAAGATACCTGCGTGCAAAGTGGGGCCCCCATCTGATAAGTACTTGTTTGAATAACACACCTAGGACCATGTTTTTTTAAGGTTGTGCATTACACTAAGGCAAAAACGGTGTTTTATGCTTGATCCGCAATGCAAAGCACATCTGATGGGCACAATACTTTGCACACACCTTCAACTAGGTGGAATTGAATTACATGCAAAGTGGCATTTCCATCGCATAAGTACTTGATCGGATAACACACCTAGCAGTGTGTTTTTTTATGGGTGTGCATGACACTAAGGCAAAAATGGTATTTAATGCACGATCGACCATGCAAAGCATATCCGATGGGCACAATACTTTTCCTATGCCTTAACCTAGTGGTATTGAAATGTTCTCAAAGAGGCACACCCATCCGATAAGTACTTGGTCAGATAACATACCTAAGGATGTGTTCTTTTGCGGATGTGCATATCACTACGGGAAAAATGTTGTATAATGCATGATCGACCATGCAAAGCATATCCGATGGTGACAATACTTTGCACGCACCTCAACCTAGTTGAAAGGGACTTGCATGCAAAGTGGATCCCCCATCCGATAAAAACTTGTTTGAATAACACACCTAGGACCGTGTTTTTTCATGGTTGTGCACGACACTAAGGCAAAAACGGTGTTTGATGCTTGATCGACAATGCAAAGCATATCCGATGGGCACAATACTTTGCACACACCTTCAACTAGGTGGAATTGACTTACATGCAAAGTCATGCCCATCCCATAAGTGCTTGATCAGATAACATACCTACCAGCGTGTTCTTTACGGATGTGCATGACACTAAAGCAAAAATAGTATTTAAAGCATATCACTATCGGAAAAATGTTGTATAATGTGTGATCGGCCATGCAAATCATATCCGATGGTGACAATAATTTGCATGCACCTCAACCTAGTTGAAATGGACTTGCGTGCAAAGTGGAGCCCCCATCCGATAAGTACTTGTTTGAATAACACACCTAGGACCGTGCTTTTTTATGGTTGTGCATGACACTAAGGCAAAAAGGGTGTTTTATGCTTGATGGACAATGCAAAGCATACCTGATGGGCACAATACTTTGCACACACCTTCAACTAGGTGGTATTGACTTACATGCAAAGTGGCATGATCATCCCATAAGTGCTTGATCAGATAACATACCTAGCAGAGTGTTCTTTACGGATGTGCATGACACTAAAGCAAAAATAGTATTTAAAGCATATCACAACCGGAAAAATGTTGTATAATGCGTGATCGGCCATGCAAAGCATATCCGATGGTGATAATAATTTGCATGCACCTCAACCTAGTTGAAATGGACTTCCGTGCCAAGTGGAGCCCCCATCCGATAAGTACTTGTTTGAATAACACACCTAGGACCATGCTTTTTTATGGTTGTGCATGACACTAAGGCAAAAAGGGTGTTTTATGCTTGATCGACAATGCAAAGCATATCCGATGGGCACAATACTTTGCACACACCTTCAACTAGGTGGAATTGACTTACATGCAAAGTGGCATTCCCATCGCATAAGTACTTGATCGGATAACACACCTAGCAGCGTGCTTTTTTACGGATGTGCATGACACTAAGGCAAAAATGGTATTTAATGCTCGATCGACCAAGCAAAGGATATCCGATGGGCACAATACTTCTCCTACGCTTTAACCTATGTGGTATTAAATGTTCTCAAAGGTGCACACCCATCCGATAAGTACTTGGTCAAATAACATACCTAAGGGCGTGTTTTTTTGCGGATGTGCATATCACTACAGGAAAAACGTTGTATAATGCATGATCGATCATGCAAAGCATATCTGATGTTGACAACACTTTGCACGCACCTCAACCTAGTTGAAGAGGACTTGCACACAAAGTGGAGCCCCCATCCGATTAGTACTTGTTTAATTAACACACTTAGGACCGTGTTTTTTTATGGTTGTGCATGACACTAAGGCAAAAACGGTGTTTTATGCTTGATCGACAATGCAAGCATATCCGATGGGCACAATACTTTGCACACACCTTCAACTAGGTGGAATTGACTTACATGCAAAGGGGCATTCCCATTGCATAAGTACTTGATCACATAACACACCTAGCAGCGTGTTTTTTTACGGATGTGCATGACACTAAGGCCAAAATGGTATTTAATGCTCGATCGACCATGCAAATCATATCCGATGGGCACAATACTTTTCCTACGCATTAACCTAGATGGTATTGAAATGTTCTCAAAGAGGCACACCCATCCGATAAGTACTTGGTCAGATAACATACCTAAGGGCGTGTTTTTTTGCAGATGTGGATATCACTACCGGAAAAACATAGTATAATGCGTGATCGACCATGCAAAGCATATCCGATGGTGACAATGACACTAAGGCAAAAACGGTGTTTTATGCTTGATCGACAATGCAAAGCGATGGGCACAATACTTTTTACACACCCTCAACTAGGTGGAATTGACTTACATGCCAAGTGGCATTCCCATCGCATAAGTACTTGATCGGATAACACACCTAGCAGCGTGTTTTTTTACGGATGTGCATGACACTAAGGCAAAAATGGTATTTAATGCTCAATCGACCATGCAAAGCATATCCGATGGGCACAATACTTTTCCTACGCCTTAACGTAGCTGGTATTGAAATGTTCTCAAAGAGGCACACCCATCTGATAAGTACTTGGTCAGATAACACACCTACGGGCGTGTTCTTTTGCAGATGTGCATATCACTAAGGGAAAAACGGTGTATAATGCGTGATCGGCCATGCAAAGCATATCTGATGGTCACATTACTTTGTACGCATCTCAACCTAGTTGAAACCGACTTGTGTGCAAAGTGGAGCCCCCATCCGATAAGTACTTGTTTGAATAACAGACCTAGGATTGTGTTTTTTTATGGTTGTGCATGACACTAAGGTAAAAACGGTGTTTCATGCTTGATCGACAATGCAAAGCATGTCCGATGGGTACAACACCTTGCACACACCTTCAAGTAGGTGCAATTGACTTACATGCAAAGTAGCACACCCATCCCATAAGTGCTTGATTGGATAACATACCTAGCAGCGTATTTTTTTATGGATGTGCATGACACTAGGGCAAAAATGGTATTTAATGCGCGATCGACCATGCAAAGGATATCCGATGGGCAACACACTTTTCCTATGCCTCAACCTAGGTGGTATTGAAATGTTATCAAAGAGGTACACCCATCCGATAAGTACTTGGTCAGATAACTTACCTAAGGGCATGTTTTTTTGTGGATGTGCATATCACTAGGGGAAAAACGGTGTATAATACGTGATCGGCCATGCAAAGCATATCTAATGGTCACAATACTTTGCACGCATCTCAACCTAGTTGAAACCCACTTGCGTGCAAAGTGGAGCCCCCATCTGATAAGTACTTTGTCAGATAACATACCTAAGGGAGTGTTTTTTTGTGGATGTGCATATCACTACAGGAAAAACATTGTATAATGCGTGATCGACCATGCAAAGCATATCCGATGGTGATAATACTTTGCACGCACCTCAAGGTAGTTGAAGAGGACTTGCATTCAAAGTGGAGCTCCCATCCGATAAGTACTTGTTTGAATAACACACCTAGGACCGTGTTTTTTTATGGTTGTGCAAGACACTAAGGCAAAAACGGTGTTTTATGCTTCATTGACAATGCAAACATATCCGATGGGCTCAATACTTTGCACACACCTTCAACTAGGTGGAATTGACATACATGCAAAGTGGCATTCCCATCGCATAAGTACTTGATCGGATAACACACCTAGCAGCGTGTTTTTTTACGGATGTGCATGACACAGGCAAAAATGGTATTTAATGCTCGATCGACGATGCAAAGCATATCCGATGGGCACAATAATTTTCCTATGCCTTAACCTAGGTGCTATTGAAATGTTCTCAAAGAGGCACACCCATCCGATAAGTACTTGGTCAGATAACATACCTAAGCGCGTGTTTTTTTGCAGATGTGCATATCACTACCGGAAAGACGTTGTATAATGCATGATCGACCATGCAAAGCATATCCGATGGTGACAATACTTTGCACCCACCTCAACCTACTTGAAAGGGACTTGCGTGCAAAGTGGAGCCCCCATCTGATAAGTACTTGTTTGAATAACACACCTAGGACCGTGTTTTTTTATGGTTGTGCATTACACTAAGGAAAAAACGGTGTTTTATGCTTGATCGACAATGCAAAGCATATCCGATGGGCACAATACTTTGCACACACCTTCAACTAGGTGGAACTGACTTACATGCAAAGTGGCATTCTCATCGCATAAGTACTTGATCGGATAACACAGCTACCAGGGTGTTTTTTTTACGAATGTGCATGACACTAAGGCAAAAATGGTATTTAATGCTTGATCGACCATGCAAAGCATATCCGATGGGCACAATAATTTTCCTATGCCTTAACCTAGGTGGTATTGAAATGTTCTCAAAGAGGCACACCCATCCGATAAGTACTTGGTCAGATAACATACCTAAGGGCGTGTTTTTTTGCAGATGTGCATATCACTACCGGAAAGACGTTGTATAATGCATGACCGACCATGCAAAGCATATCCGATGGTGACAATACTTTGCACCCACCTCAACCTAGTTGAAAGGGACTTGCGTGAAAGTGGATCCCCCATCTGATAAGTACTTGTTTGAATAACACACCTAGGACCGTGTTTTTTTATGGTTGCATGACACTAAGGAAAAAACGGTGTTTTATGCTTGATTGACAATGCAAAGCATATCCGATGGGCACAATACTTCGCACACACCTTCAACTAGGTGGAATTGACTTACATGCAAAGTGGCATTCTCATTGCATAAGTACTTGATCGGATAACACAGCTACCAGGGTGTTTTTTTACGAATGTGCATGACACTAAGGCAAAAATGGTATTTAATGCTCGATCGACCATGCAAAGCATATCCGATGGGCACAATACTTTTCCTATGCCTTAACCTAGGTGGTATATAAATTTTCTCCAAGAGGCACACCCATCCGATAAGTACTTGGTCAGATAACATACCTAAGGGCATGTTTTTTTGCAGATGTGCATATCACTACCAAAAAAACATTGTATAATGCGTGATCGACCATGCAAATCTTATCCGATGGTGACAATACTTTGCTCGCACCTCAACCTAGTTGAAACGGACTTTCGTACAAAGTGCAGCCCCCATCCGATAAGTACTTGTTTGAATAACACACCTAGGACCGTGTTTTTTTATGGTTGTGCATGACCCTAAGGCAAAAACGGTGTTTTATGTTTGATCGACAATGCAAAGCATATCCGATAGGCACAATACTTTGCACACACCTTCAACTAGAAGGAATTGACTTACATGCAAAGTGGGATTCCCACCTCATAAGTAATTGATCGGATAACACACCTAGCAGCGTGTTTTTTTACGGATGTGCATGACACTAAGGCAAAAATGGTATTTAATGCTCGATCGACCATGCAACGCATATCCGATGGGCACAATACTTTTCCTATGCATTAACCTAGATGGTATTGAAATGTTCTCAAAGAGGCACACCCATCCGATAAGTACTTGGTCAGATAACATACCTAAGGGTGTGTTTTTTTACCGATGTGCATATCACTACCGGAAAAACGTTGTATATTGCATAATCCACCAAGCAGATCATATCCAACGATGATAATACTTTGCACGCATCTCAACCTAGTTGAAACAGACTTGTGTGCAAAGTGGAGCCCCCATCCGATAAGTACTTGTTTGATTAACACACCTAGGACTGTGTTTTTTATGGTTGTGCATGACACAAAGGCAAAAATGGTGTTTTATGCTTGATCGCCAATGCAAAGCATATCTGATGAGCACAATACTTTGCACACACTTTGAAATAGGTGGAATTGAGTTACATGCCAAGTGGCATTCCCATTGCATAAGTACTTGATCGGATAACACACCTAGCAGCGTGTTTTTTTACAGATGTGCATGACACTAAGGCAAAAATGGTATTTAATGCTTGATCGACCATGTAAAGGATATCCGATGGGCACAATACTTTTCCTATGCCTTAACCTAGGTGGTATTGAAATGTTCTCAAAAGGGTACACCCATCCAATAAGTACTTGGTCAGATAACATACCTAAGGTCGTGTTTTTTTCGGATGTGCATATCACTACATGAAAAATGTTGTATAATGCGTGATCGACCATGCAAAGCATATCCGATGGTGACAATACTTTGCACGCACCTCAACCTAGTTGTAGAGGACTTGCATACAAAGTGGAGCCCCCATCCGATAAGTACTTGTTTGAATAACATACCTAGGACCTTGTTTTTTTATGGTTGTGCATGACACTAAGGCAAAAACGGTGTTTTATGCTTGATCGACAATGAAAGAATATCCGATGGGCACAATAATTTGCACACACCTTCAACTAGGTGGAATTGACTTACACGCAAAGTGGCATCCCCATCGCATAAGTACTTGATCGGATAACACACCTAGCAGCGTGTTTTTTCGGATGTGCATGACATTAAGGCAAAAATGGTATTTAATGCTCGATCGACCATGCAAAGCATATCCGATGGGCACAATACTTTTCCTATTCCTTAACCTAGGTGGTATTGAAATGTTCTCAAAGGGGCACACAAATTCGATAAGTACTTGGTGAGATAACATACCTAAGGGCGTGTTTTTTTGCGGATGTGCATATCACTACCGGAAAGATGTTGTGTAATGCATGATCGACCATGCAAAGCATATCCGATGGTGACAATACTTTGCACACACCTCAACCTAGTTGAAATGGACTTGCGTGCAAAGTGGAGCCCCCATCCAATAAGTACTTGTTTGAATAACACACCTAGGACCATGTTTTTTTATGGTAAGGTAAAAAATGGTATTTAATGCTCGATCGACCATGCAAATCCCATGGTCACAACACTTTTCCTATGCCTCAACCTAGGTGGTATTGAAATGTTCTCAAAGAGGCACACCCATCCGATAAGTATTTGGTCAGATAACACACCTAAGGGCGTGTTTTTTTGCGGATGTGCATGTCACTAGGGGAAAAATGGTGTATAATGCGTTATCGGCTATGCAAAGCATATCCGATGGTGACAATACTTTGCATGCATCTCAACCTAGTTGAAAGATACTTGCGTGCAAAGTGGAGCCCCCATCTGATAAGTACTTGTTTGAATAACACACCTAGGACCGTGTTTTTTTATGGTTGTGCATGACACTAAGGTAAAAATGGTATTTAATGCTCGATCGACCATGCAAATCCCATGGTCACAACACTTTTCCTATGCCTCAACCTAGGTGGTATTGAAATGTTCTCAAAGAGGCACACCCATCCGATAAGTATTTGGTCAGATAACACACCTAAGGGCGTGTTTTTTTGCGGATGTGCATGTCACTAGGGGAAAAATGGTGTATAATGCGTTATCGGCTATGCAAAGCATATCCGATGGTCACAATACTTTGCATGCATCTCAACCTAGTTGAAAGATACTTGCGTGCAAAGTGGAGCCCCCATCTGATAAGTACTTGTTTGAATAACACACCTAGGACCGTGTTTTTTTATGGTTGTGCATGACACTAAGGCAAAAACGGTGTTTTATGCTTGATCCACAATGCAAAGCATATCCGATAGGCACAATCCTTTGCACACACCTTCAAATAGGTGGAATTGAATTACATGCAAAGTGGCATTCTCATCGCATAAGTATTTGATCGGATAACACACCTAGCAGTGTGTTTTTTTCTGGATGTGCATGACACAGGCAAAAATGGTATTGAATGCTCGATTGACCATGCAAAGCATATCTGATGGGCACAATACTTTTCCTATGCCTTAACCTAGGTGGTATTGAAATGTTCTCAAAGAGGCACACCCATCTGATAAGTACCTGGTCAGATAACATACCTAAGGGTGTATTTTTTTGCGGATGTGCATATCACTATGGAAAAAATGTTGTATAATGTATGAACGACCATGCAAAGCATATCCGATGGTGGCAATACTTTGCATGCACCTCAAATTAGTTGAAAAAGACTTGTGTGCAAAGTGGAGCCCCACCCGATAAGTACGTGTTTGAATAACACACCTAGGACCGTGTTTTTTTATGGTTGTGCATTACACTAAGGCAAAAACGGAGTTTTATGCTTGATCCACAATGCAAAACATATCTGATGGGCACAATACTTTGCACACACCTTCAAATAGGTGGAATTGAATTACATGCAAAGTGGCATTCCCATCGCACAAGTACTTGATCGGATAACACACGTAGCAGTGTGTTTTTTTACGGATGTGCATGACACTAAGTCAGAAATGGTATTTAATGTTCGATGGACCATGCAAAGCATATCTGATGGGCACAATACTTTTCCTATGCCTTAACCTAGGTGCTATTGAAATGTTCTCAAAGAGGCACACCCATCCGATAAGTACTTGGTCAGATAACACACTTAAGGGCATGTTTTTTTGCGGATGTGCATATCACTACTGGAGAAACGTTGTATAATGCGTGATCGACCATGCAAAGCATATCCGATGGTGACAATACTTCGCACACACCTCAACGTAGTTGAAACGGACTTGCATGCAAAGTGGAGCCCCCATCTGATAAGTACTTGTTTGAATAACACACCTAGGACTGTGTTTTTTTATGGTTGTGCATGACACTTAGGCAAAAACGGTGTTTTATGCTTGATCGACAATGCAAAGCATATCCGATGGGCACAATACGTTGCACACACCTTCAACTAGGTGGAATTGACTTACATGCAAAGTGCCACACCCATCCCATAAGTGCTTGATTGGATAACATACCTAGCAACATGTTTTTTTACGGATGTGCATGACACTAAGGGAAAAATGGTATTTAATGCTCGATCGACCATGCAAAGGATATCCGATGGGCACAACAATTTTCCTACACCTCAACCTAGGTGGCATGGGAATGTTCTCAAAGAGGCACACCCATTTGCTAAGTACTTGGTCACAGAACACACCTAAGGGCATATTTTTTTGCGGATGTGTATATCACTAGGGGAAAAACGGTGTATAATGCGTGATCGGCCATGCAAAGCATATCCGATGGTCACAATACTTTTCCTATGCCTCAACCTAGTTGAAAGATATCCGATGGGCACAATATTTTTCCTATGCCTCAACCTAGGTGGTATTGAAATGTTCTCAGAGAGGTACACCCATCCGATAAGTACTTAGTCAGATAACACACCTCAGGGCATGTTTTTTTGCGGATGTGCATATCACTACTGGAAAAACGTTGTATAATGCGTGATCGACCATGCCAAGCATACCCGATGGTCACAATACTTTGCATGCACCTCAACCTAGTGAAAATGGACTTGCATGCAAAGTGAAGCCCCCATCCGCCGATAAGTACTTGTTTTAATAACACACCTAGGACCGTGTTTTTTTATGGTTGTGCATGACACCAAGACAAAAACGGGGTTTTATGCTTGATCGACAATGCAAAGCATATCCGATGGGCACAATACTTTGCACACACCTTCAACTAGGTGGAATTGACTTACATGCAAAGTGGCATTTCCATCGCATAAGTGCTTGATCAGATAATACACCTAGCAGCGTTTTTTTTTTCGGATGTGCATGACACTAGGGAAAAAATGATATTTAATGCTTGATTGACCATGCAAAGCATATCCGATGGGCACGATAATTTTCCTACACCGTAAGCTACGTGGTATTGAAATGTTCATCCGATAAGTACTTGGTCAGATAACATACCTAAGGGCGTGTTTTTTTGCAGATGTGCATATCACTATCGGAAAAACGTTGTATAATGCGTGATCGGCCATGCAAAGCATATCCGATGGTGACAATACTTTGTACGCACCTCAACCTAGTTGAAACAGACTTGCTTGCAAAGTGGAGCCCCCATCCGATAAGTACTTGTTTGAATAACACACCTAGGACCTTGTTTTTTTATTGTTGTGCATTACACTAAGGCAAAAACGGTGTTTTATGCTTGATCCACAATGCAAAGCATATCTGATGGGCACAATACTTTGCACACACCTTCAACTAGGTGGAATTGAATTACATGCAAAGTGGCATTCCCATCGCACAAGTACTTGATCGGATAACACACGTAGCAGTGTGTTTTTTTACGGATGTGCATGACACTAAGTCAAAAATGGTATTTAATGCTCGATGGACCATGCAAAGCATATCCGATGGGCACAATACTTTTCCTATGCCTTAACCTATGTGGTATTGAAATGTTCTCAAAGAGGCACACCCATCCGATAAGTACTTGGTCAGATAACATACCTAAGGGCGTGTTTTTTTGCGGATGTGCATATCACTACGGGAAAAACGTTGTATAATGCATGATCGACCATGCAAAGCATATCCGATGGTGACAATACTTTGCACATACCTCAAGCTAGTTGAGATGGAATTGCGTGCAAAATGGACCCCCCCATCCGATAACTACTTGTTTGAATAACATACCTAGGACCGTGTTTTTTTATGGTTGTGCATGACACTAAGGCAAAAACGGTGTTTTATGCTTGCTCGACAATGCAAAGCATATCCAATGGGCACAATACTTTGCACACACCTTCAACTAGGTGGAATTCACTTACATGCAAATATGCACGCCCATCCCATAAGTGCTTGATCAGATAACATACATAGCAGCATGTTTTTTTACGGATGTGCATGACGAGCAAAAATAGTATTTAATGCTCGATTGACCATGCAAAGGATATCTGATGGGCACAACACTTTTCCTATGCCTCAAACTAGGTGGTATTGAAATGTTCTCAAAGAGGTACACCCATCCGATAAGTACTTGGTCAGATAACACACCTAAGGGCGTGTTTTTTTGCAGATGTGCATATCACTAGGGGAAAAATGGTGTATAATGCGTGATCGGCCATGCAAAGCATATTTGATGGTCACAGAACATTGCACGCACCTTAACCTAGTTGAAAGATACTTGTGTGCAAAGCGAATCCCCCATCATATAAGTACTTGTTTGAATAACACACCTAGGACCGTGTTTTTTTATGGTTGTGCATGACACTAAGGCAAAAACGGTGTTTTATGCTTGATCGACAATGCAAAGCATATCTGATGGGCACAATACTTTGCACACACCTTCAACTAGGTGGAATTGACTTACATGCAAAGTGGCATTCCCATCGCAAAAGTACTTGATCGGATAACACACCTATCAGCGTATTCTTTTACGGACGTGCATGACACTAAGGCAAAAATGGTATTTAATGCTCGATCGACCATGCAAAGCATATCCGATGGGCACAATACTTTTCCTACGCCTTAACCTAGGTGGTATTGAAATGTTCTAAAAGAGGCACACCCATCCAATAAGTACTTTGTCAGATAACATACCTAAGGGCGTGTTTTTTTACGGATGTGCATATCACTACTGGAGAAACATTGTATAATGCGTGATCGACCATGCAAAGCATGTTTGATGGTGACAATACTTTGCACGCACCTTAGCCTAGTTGAAACAGACTTGCATGTAAAGTGGAGCCCCCATCTGATAAGTACTTGTTTGAATAACACACCTAGGACTGTGTTTTTTTATGGTTGTGCATGACACTAAGGCAAAAACGGTGTTTTATGCTTGATCGACAATGCAAAGCATATCCGATGGGCACAATACTTTGCACGCACCTTCAACTAGGTGGAATTGACTTACATGCAAAGTGGCATGCCCATCCCATAAGTGCTTGATTGGATAACATGCCTAGCAGCATGTTTTTTTACGGATGTGCATGACACTAACGCAAAAATGGTATTTGATGCTCGATCAACCATGCAAAGGATATCCGATGGGCACAACAATTTTCCTACACCTCAACCTAGGTGGTATTGAAATGTTCTCAAAGAGGCACACCCATCCGATAAGTACTTGGTCAGAGAACACACCTAAGGGCATGTTTTCTTGCGGATGTGTATATCACTAGGGAAAAAATGGTGTATAATGCGTGATCGGCCATGCAAAGCATATCCGATGGTCACAATACTTTGCACGCACCTCAACCTAGTTGAAAGATATCCAATGGGTACAATACTTTTCCTATGCCTCAACCTAGGTGGTATTGAAATGTTCTCAAAGAGGTACACCTATCCGATAAGTACTTGGTCGGATAACACACCTAAGGGCGTGTTTCTTTGCGGATGTGCATATCACTACCGGAAAAACGTTGTATAATGCATGATCGACCATGCAAAGTATATTTGATGGTCACAATACTTTGCATGCACCTCAACCTAGTTCAAATGGACTTGCATGCAAAGTGGAGCCCCCATCCGATAAGTACTTGTTTGAATAACACACCTAGGACCGTGTTTTTTTATGGTTGTGCGTGACACTAAGGCAAAAATGGTGTTTTATGCTTGATCAACAATGCAAAGCATATCCGATGGGCACAATACTTTGCACACACATTCAACTAGGTCAAAATTGATTTACATGCAAAGTGGCATTCCCATCGCATAAGTACTTGATCGGATAACATACCTAGCAGTGTGTTTTTTTAACGGATGTGCATGACACCAAGGCAAAAATGGTATTTAATGCTTGATTGACCATGCAAAGCATATCCGATGGGCACAATACTTTTCCTATGCCTTAACCTAGGTGGTATTGAAATGTTCTCAAAGAGGCACACCCATCCGATAAGTACCTGGTCAGATAACATACCTAAGGGCGTGTTTTTTTGCGGATGTGCATATCACTACTGGAAAAACGTTGTATAATGCGTAATCGACCATGTAGAGCATATGCGATGGTGACAATACTCTGCCCACAGCTCAACCTAGTTGGAACAGACTTGCATGCAAAGTGGAGCCCCCATCCGATAAGTACTTTTTTGATTAACACAACTAGGACCGTGTTTTTTTATGGTTGTGCATGACACTAAGGCAAAAACGGAATTTTATGCTTGATCGACAATGCAGAGCATATCCGATGGGCACAATACTTTCCATACACCTTCAACTAGATGGAATTGACCTACATGCAAAGTGGCATTCCCGTCGCATAAGTACATGATCGGATAACACACCTAGCAGTGTGTTTTTTTACGGATGTGCA
The DNA here is from genome assembly GCF_047967505.1 of Dipteris shenzhenensis. NCBI lineage: Eukaryota > Viridiplantae > Streptophyta > Polypodiopsida > Gleicheniales > Dipteridaceae > Dipteris > Dipteris shenzhenensis. The sequence continues at coordinate 50,088,022 of NC_141596.1, read as the reverse complement.
TGACACTAATGCAAAAATGGTATTTAATGCTCGATCGACCATGCAAAGGATATCCAATGGACACAATACTTTTCCTACACCTTAACCTAGGTGATGTTGAATTGTTCTCAAATGGGCACACCCATCCGATAAGTACTTGGTCATATAACACACCTAAGGGCGTGTTTTTTTGCGAATGTGCATATCACTAGGGGAAAAACGGTGTATAATGCGTGATTGGCCATGCAACGCATATCCGATGGTCACAATACTTTGCATGCACCTCAAACTAGTTGAAAGATACTTGCGTGCAAAGTGGAGCCCCCATCTAATAAGTACTTGTTTGAATAACACACCTAGGACCGTGTTTTTTTATGGTTGTGCATTACACTAAGGCAAAAACTGTGTTTTATGCTTGATTCACAATGCAAAGCACATCCAATGGGCACAATACTTTGCACACACCTTCAACTAGGTGGAATTGAATTACATGCAAAGTGGCATTCCGATTGCATAAGTACTTGATCGGATAACACACCTAGTAGTGTGTTTTTTTACGGATGTGCATGACACTAAGGCAAAAATGGTATTTAATGCTCGATCGACCATGCAAAGCATATCCGATGGGAACAATACTTTTCCTATGCCTTACCCTAGGTGGTATTGAAATGTTCTCAAAGAGGCACACCCATTCGATAAGTACTTGGTCAGATAACATACCTAAGGGCGTGTTTTTTTGTGGATGTGCATATCACTACCGGAAAAACGTTGTATAATGCGTGATCGACCATGCAAAGCATATCCGATGGTGACAATACTTTGCACGCACCTCAAACTGATAAGTACTTGTTTGAATAACACACCTAGGACCGTGTTTTTTTATGGTTGTGCATGACACTAAGGCAAAAACAGTGTTTTATGCTTGATCCACAATGCAAAGCATATCCGATGGGGACAATACTTTGCACCCACCTTCAACTAGGTGGAATTGAATTACATGCAAAGTGGCATTCCCATCACATAAGTACTTGATCAGATAACACACCTAGCAGTGTGTTTTTTTACGGATGTGCATGACACTAAGTCAAAAATGTTATTTAATGCTTGATTGACCGCGCAAAGCATATCCGATGGGCACAATACTTTTCCTATGCCTTAACCTAGGTGGTATTGAAATGTTCTCAAAGAGGCACACCCATCCGATAAGTACTTGGTCAGATAACATACCTAAGGGCGTGTTTTTTTTTGGATGTGCATATCACTACGGGAAAAACATTGTATAATGCATGATCGACCATGCAAAGCATATCCAATGGTGACAATACTTTGAAAGAACCTCAACCTAGTTGAAACGGACTTGCGTGCAAAGTGGAGCCCCCATCCGATAAGTACTTGTTTGAATAACACACCTAGGACCGTGTTTTTTTATGGTTGTGCATGACACTGAGGCAAAAACGGAGTTTTATGCTTGATCGATGATGCAAATCATATCCGATGGGCACAATACTTTGCACACACATTCAACTAGATGAAATTGACCTACATTCAAAGTGGCATTCCCGTTGCATAAGTACTTGATCGGATAACACACCTAGCAGTGTGTTTATTTACGGATGTGCTCGACACTAAGTCAAAAATGGTATTTAATGCTCGATGGACCATGCAAAGCATATCCGATGGGCACAATACTTTTCCTATGCCTTAACCTAGGTGGTATTGAAATGTTCTCAAAGAGGCACACCCATCCGATAAGTACTTGGTCAGATAACATACCTAAGGGCGTGTTTTTTTGGGATGTGCATATCACTACTAGAAAAACATTGTATAATACATGATCGACCATGCAAAGCATATCTGATGGTGACAATACTTTGCACAGACATCAAACTAGTTGAAACAGACTTGGGTGCAAAATGGACCCCCCATCCGCCGATAAGTACTTGGTTTGAATAACATACCTAGGACCGTGTTTTTTTATGGTTGTGCATGATACTAAGGCAAAAACGGTGTTTTATGCTTGATCGACAATGCAAAGCATATCCGATGGGCACAATACTTTGCACACACCTTCAACTAGATGGAATTCACTTACATGCAAATATGCACGCCCATCCCATAGCTGCTTGATAAGATAATGTTCATACCTAGCAGCATGTTTTTTTACGGATGTGCATGATGAGCAAAAATAGTATTTAATGCTCGATCGACCATGCAAAGGATATCTGATGGGCAGAACACTTTTCCTATGCCTCAACCTAGGTGGTATTAAAATGTTCTCAAAGAGGTACACCCATCCGATAAGTACTTGGTCAGATAACACACCTAAGGGCGTGTTTTTTTGCGGATGTGCATATCACTAGGGGAAAAATGGTGTATAATGCGTGATCAGCCATGCAAAGCATATCTGATGGTCACAGAACATTGCACGCACCTCAACCTAGTTGAAAGATACTTGTGTGCAAAGTGGAGCCCCCATCTGATAAGTACTTGTTTGAATAACACACCTAGGACCGTGTTTTTTTATGGTTGTGCATGACACTAAGGCAAAAACGGTGTTTTATGCTTGATCGACAATGCAAAGCGTATCCGATGGGCACAATACTTTGCACACACCTTCAACTAGGTGGAATTGACTTACATGCAAAGTTGCACGCCCATCCCATAAGTACTTGATTGGATAACATACCTAGCAGCATGTTTTTTTACGGATGTGCATGACACTAAGGCAAAAATGGTATTTAATGCTCGATCGACCATGCAAAGGATATCCAATGGGCACAACAATTTTCCTACACCTCAACTTAGGTGGTATTGAAATGTTCTCAAAGAGGCACACCCATCCGATAAGTACTTGGTCAGAGAACACACATAAGGGCGTCTTTTTTTGTGGATGTGTATATCACTATGGAAAAAATGGTGTATGATGCGTGTTCGGCCATGCAAAGCATATCCGATGGTCACAATACTTTGCACGCACCTCAACCTAGTTGAAAGATATCTGATGGGCACAATACTTTTCCTATGCCTCAACCTAGGTGGTATTGAAATGTTCTCAAAGAGGTACACCCATCCGATAAGTACTTGGTCAGATAACACACCTAAGGGCGTGTTTTTTTGCGGATGTGCATATCACTACCCGAAAAACGTTGTATAATGCATGATCGACCATGCAAAGCATATCCGATGGTCACAATACTTTGCATGCACCTCAATCTAGTTAAAATGGACTTGCATGCAAAGTGGAGCCCCCATCCGATAAGTACTTGTTTGAATAACACACCTAGGACCGTGTTTTTTTATGGTTGTGCATGACACTAAGGCAAAAACGATGTTTTATGCTTGATCGATAATGCAAAGCATATGCGATGGGCACAATACTTTGCACACACATTCAACTAGGTGGAATCGACTTACATGCAAAGTGGCATTCCCATCGCATAACTACTTGATCGGATAACAGACCTAGCAGCATTTTTTTTAAACGGATGTGCATGACACTAAGGCAAAAATGGTATTTAATGCTCTATTGACCATGCAAAGCATATCCGATGGGCACAATAGTTTTCCTATGCCTTAACCTAGGTGGTATTGAAATTTTCTCAAAGAGGCACACCCATCCGATAAGTACTTGGTCAGATAACATACCTAAGGTCGTGTTTTTTTTGCGGATGTGCATATCACTACTGGAAAAACGCTGTATAATGCATAATCGACCATGCAGAGCATATGTGATGGTGAAAATACTTTGCACGCATCTCAACCTAGTTGAAAAGGACTTGCATGCAAAGTGGAGCCCCCATCCGATAAGTACTTGTTTGATTAACACACCTAGGACCATGTTTTTTTATGGTTTTGCATGACACTAAGGCAAAAACGGTATTTTATGCTTGATCGACAATGCAAAGCATATCCTATGGGCACAATACTTTGCACACACCTTCAAATAGATGAAATTGACCTACATTCAAAGTGGCATTTCCGTTGCATAAGTACTTGATCGGATAACACACCTAGCAGTGTGTTTATTTACGGATGTGCTCGACACTAAGTCAAAAATGGTATTTAATGCTCGATGGACCATGCAAAGCATATCCGATGGGCACAATACTTTTCCTATGCCTTAACCTAGGTGGTATTGAAATGTTCTCAAAGAGGCACACCCATCCGATAAGTACTTGGTCAGATAACATACCTAAGGGCGTGTTTTTTTGCGGATGTGCATATCACTACTAGAAAAACGTTGTATAATGCATGATCGACCATGCAAAGCATATCCGATGGTGACAATACTTTGCACGGATGTCAAACTAGTTGAAACGGACTTGGGTGCAAAATGGACCCCCCATCCGATAAGTACTTGTTTGAATAACATACCTAGGACTGTGTTTTTTTATGGTTGTGCATGATACTAAGGCAAAAACGGTGTTTTATGCTTGATCGACAATGCAAAGCACATCCGATGGGCACAATACTTTGCACACACCTTCAACTAGATGGAATTCACTTACATGCAAATATGCACGCCCATCCCATAACTGCTTGATCAGATAATGTTCATACCTAGCAGCATGTTTTTTTACGGATGTGCATGATGAGCAAAAATAGTATTTAATGCTCGATCGACCATGCAAAGGAAATCTGATGGGCAGAACACTTTTCCTATGCCTCAACCTAGGTGGTATTGAAATGTTCTCAAAGAGGTACACCCATCCGATAAGTACTTGGTCAGATAACACACCTAAGGGCGTGTTTTTTTGCGGATGTGCATATCACTAGGGGAAAAATGGTGTATAATGCGTGATCAGCCATGCAAAGCATATCTGATGGTCACAGAACATTGCACACACCTCAACCTAGTTGAAAGATACTTGTGTGCAAAGTGGAGCCCCCATCTGATAAGTACTTGTTTGAATAACACACCTAGGACCGTGTTTTTTTATGGTTGTGCATGACACTAAGGCAAAAACGGTGTTTTATGCTTGATCGACAATGCAAAGCGTATCCGATGGGCACAATACTTTGCACACACCTTCAACTAGGTGGAATTGACTTGCATGCAAAGTTGCACGCCCATCCCATAAGTGCTTGATTGGATAACATACCTAGCAGCATGTTTTTTTACGGATGTGCATGACACTAAGGCAAAAATGGTATTTAATGCTCGATCGACCATGCAAAGGATATCCAATGGGCACAACAATTTTCCTACACCTCAACCTAGGTGGTATTGAAATGTTCTCAAAGAGGCACACCCATCCGATAAGTACTTGGTCAGAGAACACACATAAGGGCGTCTTTTTCTGTGGATGTGTATATCACTATGGGAAAAATGGTGTATGATGCGTGTTCGGCCATGCAAAGCATATCCGATGGTCACAATACTTTGCACGCACCTCAACCTAGTTGAAAGATATCCGATGGGCACAATACTTTTCCTATGCCTCAACCTAGGTGGTATTGAAATGTTCTCAAAGAGGTACACCCATCCGATAAGTACTTGGTCAGATAACACACCTAAGGGCGTGTTTTTTTGCGGATGTGCATATCACTACCCGAAAAACGTTGTATAATGCATGATCGACCATGCAAAGCATATCCGATGGTCACAGTACTTTGCATGCACCTCAATCTAGTTAAAATGGACTTGCATGCAAAGTGGAGCCCCCATCCGATAAGTACTTGTTTGAATAACACACCTAGGACCGTGTTTTTTTATGGTTGTGCATGACACTAAGGCAAAAACGGTGTTTTATGCTTGATCGATAATGCAAAGCATATGCGATGGGCACAATACTTTGCACACACATTCAACTAGGTGGAATTGACTTACATGCAAAGTGGCATTCCCATCGCATAACTACTTGATCGGATAACACACCTAGCAGCGTTTTTTTTAAACGGATGTGCATGACACTAAGGCAAAAATGGTATTTAATGCTCTATTGACCATGCAAAGCATATCCGATGGGCACAATAGTTTTCCTATGCCTTAACCTAGGTGGTATTGAAATTTTCTCAAAGAGGCACACCCATCCGATAAGTACTTGTCAGATAACATACCTAAGGGCGTGTTTTTTTGTGGATGTGGATATCACTACTGGAAAAACGTTGTATAATGCATAATCGACCATGCAGAGCATATGTGATGGTGACAATACTTTGCACGCATCTCAACCTAGTTGAAACGGAGTTGCATGCAAAGTGGAGCCGCCATCCGATAAGAACTTGTTTGATTAACACACCTAGGACCATGTTTTTTTATGGTTATGCATGACACTAAGGCAAAAATGGTATTTTATGCTTGATCGACAATGCAAAGCATATCCGATGGGCACAATACTTTGCACACACCTTCAAATAGATGAAATTGACCTACATGCAAAGTGGCATTCCCGTCGCATAAGTACTTGATCGGATAACACACCTAGCAGTGTGTTTTTTTACGGATGTGCTCGACACTAAGTCAAAAATGGTATTTAATGCTCGATGGACCATGCAAAGCATATCCGATGGGCACAATACTTTTCCTATGCCTTAACCTAGGTGGTATTGAAATGTTTTCAAAGAGGCACACCCATCCGATAAGTACTTGGTCAGATAACATACCTAAGGGCGTGTTTTTTGCGAATGTGCATATCACTACGGGAAAAACGTTGTATAATGCATGATCGACCATGCTAAGCATATCCGATGGTGACAATACTTTGCACGGACGTCAACCTAGTTGAAACGGACTTGGGTGCAAAATGGACCCCCCATCCGATAAGTACTTGTTTGAATAACATACCTAGGACCGTGTTTTTTTGTGGTTGTGCATGATACTAAGGCAAAAACGGTGTTTTATGCTTGATCGACAATGCAAAGCATATCCGATGGGCACAATACTTTGCACACACCTTCAACTAGGTGGAATTCAGTTACATGCAAATATGCACGCCCATCCCATAACTGCTTGATCAGATAACATACCTAGCAGCATGTTTTTTTACGGATATGCATGACGAGCAAAAATAGTATTTAATGCTCGATCGACCATGCAAAGGATATCTGATGGGCAGAACACTTTTCCTATGCCTCAACCTAGGTGGTATTGAAATGTTCTCAAAGAGGTACACCCATCCGATAAGTACTTGGTCAGATAACACACCTAAGGGCGTGTTTTTTTGCGGATGTGCATATCACTAGGGGAAAAATGGTGTATAATGCGTGATCAGCCATGCAAAGCATATCTGATGGTCATAGAACATTGCACGCACCTAAACCTAGTTGAAAGATACTTGTGTGCAAAGTGGAGCCCCCATCTTATAAGTACTTGTTTGAATAACACACCTAGGACCGTGTTTTTTTATGGTTGTGCATGACACTAAGGCAAAAACGGTGTTTTATGCTTGATCGACAATGCAAAGCGTATCCGATGGGCACAATACTTTGCACACACCTTCAACTAGGTGGAATTGACTTGCATGCAAAGTTGCACACCCATCCCATAAGTGCTTGATTGGATAACATACCTAGTAGCATGTTTTTTTACGGATGTGCATGACACTAAGGCAAAAATGGTATTTAATGCTCGATCGACCATGCAAAGGATATCAGATAGGCACAACAATTTTCCTACACCTCAACCTAGGTGATATTGAAATGTTTTCAAAGAGGCACACCCATCCGATAAGTACTTGGTCAGAGAACACACCTAAGGGCGTGTTTTTTTGCGGATGTGTATATCACTAGGGAAAAAATGGTGTATAATGTGTGTTTGGCCATGCAAAGCATATCCGATGGTCACAATACTTTGCACGCACCTCAACCTAGTTGAAAGATATCCGATGGGCACAATACTTTTCCTATGCCTCAACCTAGGTGGTATTGAAATGTTCTCAAAGAGGTACACCCATCCGATAAGTACTTGGTCAGATAACACACCTCAGGGCGTGTTTTTTTGCGGATGTGCATATCACTATCAGAAAAACGTTGTATAATGCGTGATCAACCATGCAAAGCATATTCCATGGTCACAATACTTTGCATGCACCTCAACCTAGTTCAAATGGACTTGCATGCAAAGTGGAGCCCCCATCCGGTAAGTACTTGTTTGAATAACACACGTAGGACCGTGTTTTTTTATGGTTGTGCATGACACTAAGGCAAAAACGGTGTTTTATGCTCGATCGACAATGCAAAGCATATCCGATGGCCACAATACTTTGCACACACATTCAACTAGGTGGGATTGACTTACATGCAAAGTGGCATTCCCATCGCATAACTAGTTGATCGGATAACACATCTAGCAGTGTTTTTTTTTAACGGATGTGCATCGATTGACCATGTAAAGCATATCCGATGGGCACAATACTTTTCTTATGCCTTAACCTAGGTGGTATTGAAATGTTCTCAAAGAGGCACACCCATCCAATAAGTACTTGGTCAGACAACATACCTAAGGGCGTGTTTTTTTGCGGATGTGCATATCACTACTGGAAAAAACGTTGTATAATGCATAATCGACCATGCAGAGCATATGTGATGGTGACAATACTTTGCACGCATCTCAACCTAGTTGAAACGAACTTGCATGCAAAGTGGATCGCCCATCCGATAAGTACTTGTTTGATTAACACACCTAGGACCATGTTTTTTTATGGTTGTGCATGACACTAAGGCAAAAACAGTATTTTATGCTTGATCGACAATGCAAAGCATATCCGATGGGCACAATACTTCGCACACACCTTCAACTAGATGGAATTGACCTACATGCAAAGTGGCATTCCCATCGCATAAGTACTTGATTGGATAACACACCTAGCAGCGTGTTTTTTTACGGATGTGCATGACACTAAGGCAAAAATGGTATTTAATGCTCGGTCGACCATGCAAAGGATATCCGATGGACACAATACTTTTCCCAAACCTTAACCTAGGTGATGTTGAAATGTTCTCAAATGGGCACACCCATCCGATAAGTACTTGGTCATATAACACACCTAAGGTCGTGTTTTTTTTGAGGATGTGCATATCATTAGGGGAAAACCGGTGTATAATGCGTGATCGGCCATGCAAAGCATATTCGACGGTCACAATACTTTGCATGCACCTCAACCTAGCTGAAAGATACTTGCGTGCAAAGTGGAGCCCCCATCTAATAAGTACTTGTTTGAATAACAGACCTAGGACCGTGTTTTTTTATGGTTGTGCATTATACTAAGGCAAAAACTATGTTTTATGCTTGATCCACAATGCAAAGCACATCCAATGGGCACAATACTTTGCACACACGTTCAACTAGGTGGAATTGAATTACATGCAAAGTGGCATTCCGATCGCATAAGTACTTGATCGGATAACACACCTAGTAGTGTTTTTTTTAATGGATGTGCATGACACTAAGGCAAAAATGGTATTTAATGCTTGATGGACCATGCAAAGCATATCTGATGGGAACAATACTTTTCCTATGCCTTACCCTAGGTGGTATTGAAATGTTCTCAAAGAGGCACACCCATCCGATAAGTATTTGGTCAGATAACATACCTAAGGGCGTGTTTTTTTGCGGATGTGCATATGACTACCGGAAAAACGTTATATAATGCGTGATCGACCATGCAAAGCATATCCGATGGTGACAATACTTTGCAAACACCTCAACCTAGTTGAAAGAGACTTGCCTACAAAGTGGAGCCCCCATCTAATAAGTACTTGTTTGAATAACACACCTAGGACCGTGTTTTTTTATGGTTGTGCATTACACTAAGGCAAAAACGGTGTTTGATGCTTGATCCACAATGCAAAGCATATCCGATGGGCACAATACTTTGCACACACCTTCAAATAGGTGGAATTGAATTACATGCAAAGTGGCATTCCCATCGCATAAGTACTTGATCGGATAACATATCTAGGAGTGTGTTCTTTTACGGATGTGCATGACACTAAGTCAAAAATGGTATTTAATGCTTGATTGACCATGAAAAACATATCAGATGGGCACAATGATTTTCCTATGCCTTAACCTAGGTGGTATTGAAATGTTCTCAAAGAGGCACACCCATCCGATAAGTACTCGGTCAGATAACATACCTAAGGGCGTGTTTTTTGTGGATGTGCATATCACTACGGGAAAAACATTGTATAATGCATGATCGACCATGCAAGGCATATCCGATGGTGACAATACTTTGCAAGAACCTCAACCTAGTTGAAACGGATTTCCGTGCAAAGTGGAGCCCCCATCCGATAAGTACTTGTTTGAATAACACACCTAGGACCGTGTTTTTTTATGGTTGTGCATGACAGTAAGGAAAAAACGGAGTTTTATGCTTGATCGACAATGCAAAGCATATCCAATGGGCACAATACCTTGCACACACCTTCAACTAGGTGGAATTCACTTACATGCAAATATGCACGCCCATCCCATAACTGCTTGATCAGATAACATGCCTAGCAGCATGTTTTTTTACGGATGTGCATCACGAGCAAAAATAGTATTTAATGCTCGATGGACCATGCAAAGGATATTTGATGGGCAAAAAACTTTTCCTATGCCTCAAACTAGATGGTATTGAAATCTTATCAAAGAGGTACACCCATCCGATAAGTACATGGTCAGATAACACACCTAAGGGCGTGTTTTTTTGCAAATGTGCATATCACTAGGGGAAAAATGGTGTATAATGCGTGATCGGTCATGCAAAGCATATCTGATGGTCACAATACTTTGCACACACCTCAACCTAGTTTAAAGATACTTGTGTGCAGAGTGCAGCCCCCATCTAATAAGTACTTGTTTGAATAACACACCTACGACCGTGTTTTTTTATGGTTGTGCATGACACTAAGGCAAAAACGGTGTTTTTTGCTTGATCGACAATGCAAAGCATATCCGATGGGCACAATACTTTTCACACACCTTCAACTAGGTGGAATTGACTTACATGCAAAGTGGCATCCCCATCGCAAAAGTACTTGATCGGATAACACACCTATCAGCGTGTTCTTTTACGGATGTGCATGACACTAAGGCAAAAATGGTATTTCCTGCTTGATCGACCATGCAAAGCATATCCGATGGGCACAATACTTTTCCTAGGCCTTAACCTAGGTTGTATTGAAATGTTCTCAAAGAGGCACACCCATCCGATAAGTACTTGGTCAGATAACATACCTAAGGGCGTGTTTTTTTGCGGATGTGCATATCACTACTGGAGAAATGTTGTAGAATCATGATCGACCATGCAAAGCATATCCCATGGTGACAATACTTCGCACGCACCTCAACCTAGTTGAAACGGACTTGTATGCAAGGTGGAGCCCCCATCTGATAAGTACTTGTTTGAATAACACACCTACCAACAACCAAACGTCAGGTACACTCATTTGTCAATCTAGAAGGATACTATCATTGCTTCATTGATCAATATGTGACTTTGACACGACCCATGACTATGCTATTAAAAGATGGGGTTGATTTCTCTTGGGATGAGGATTGTGATCATGGGTTTGCACAAATCAAGAATGCTCTATCTTCAAAACCCATTCTACACAATCCAGATTGGTCAAAGACTTTCTATATCAATCCTGGGTTTGGTGAGCATGTTTTTTTATGGTTGTGCATGACACTAAGGCAAAAATGGTGTTTTATGCTTGATCTACAATGCAAAGCATATCCGATGGGCACAATACTTTGCACACACCTTCAACTAGGTGGAATTGACTTACATGCAAAGTGGCACGCCCATCCCATAAGTGCTTGATTGGATAACATATCTAGCAGCATGTTTTTTTACGGATGTGCATGACACTAAGGCAAAAATGGTATTTAATGCTCGATCGCAAAGGATATCCGATGGGCACAACAATTTTCCTACACCTCAACCTAGGTGGTATTGAAATGTTCTCAAAGAGGCACACCCATCCGATAAGTACTTGGTCAGAGAACACACCTAAGGGCGTGTTTTTTTGCGGATGTGTATATCACCAGGGGAAAATTGGTGTATAATGCATGATCGGCCATGCAAAGCATATCCGATGGTCACAATACTTTGCACACACCTCAACCTAGTTGAAAGATATCCGATGGGCACAATACTTTTCCTATGCCTCAACCTAGGTGGTATTGAAATGTTCTCAAAGAGGTACACCCATCCGATAAGTACTTGGTCAGATAACACACCTAAGGGCGTCTTTTTTTGCGGATGTGCATATCACTACCGAAAAAACATTCTATAATGCGTGATCGACCATGCAAAGCGTATCCGATGTTCACAATACTTTGCATGCACCTCAACCTAGTTAAAATGGACTTGCATGCAAAGTGGAGCCCCCATCCGATAAGTACTTGTTTGAATAACACACCTAGGACCGTGTTTTTTTATGGTTGTGCATGACACTAAGGCAAAAGCGGTGTTTTATGCTTGATCGACAATGCAAAGCATATCCGATGGGCACAATACTTTGCACACACCTTCTACTAGATGGAATTGACTTACATGCAAAGTGGCATTCCCATCGCATAAGTACTTGATCGGATAACACACCTAACATCGTGTTTTTTTACGGATGTGCATGACACTAAGGAAAAAATGGTATTTAATGCTCGATTGACCATGCAAAGCATATCCGATGGGCACAATAATTTTCCTATGCCTTAACCTAGGTGGTATTGAAATGTTCTCAAAGAGGCACACCCATCCGATAAGTACTTGGTCAGATAACATACCTAAGGGTGTGTTTTTTTGCGGATGTGCATATCACTACTGGAAAAACATTGTATAATGCGTAATCGACCATGCAGAGCATATGCGATGGTGATAATACTTTGCACGCATCTCAACCTAGTTGAAACGGACTTGCATGCAAAGTGGAGCCCCCATCCGATGAGTACTTGTTTGATTAACACACCTAGGACCGTGTTTTTTAATGGTTGTGCATGACACTAAGGCAAAAATGGTGTTTTATGCTTGATCGACAATGCAAAGCATATCCGTTGGGCACAATACTTTGCACATCCCTTCAAGTAGATGGAATTGACCTACATGCAAAGTGGCATTCCCATCGCATAAGTACTTGATCGGATAACACACCTAGCAGTGTGTTTTTTTCGGATGTGCATGACACTAAGGCAAAAATGGTATTTAATGCTCGATCGACCATGTAAAGGATATCAGATGGACACAATACTTTTCCTACATCTTAATGTAGGTGATGTTGAAATGTTCTCAAATGGGCACACCCATCCGATAAGTACTTGGTCATATAACACACCTAAGGGCGTGTTTTTTTGTGGATGTGCATATCACTAGGGAAAAAACGGTGTATAATGCGTGATTGGCCATGCAAAGCATATCCAATGGTCAAATTACTTTGCATGCACCTCAACCTAGTTGAAAGATACTTGCATGCAAAGTGGAGCCCCCATCTAATAAGTACTTGTTTGAATAACACAACTAGGACCATGTTTTTTTATGGTTGTGCATTACACTAAGGCAAAAACTGTGTTTTATGCTTGATCCACAATGCAAAGCACATCCAATGGGCACAATACTTTGCACACACCTTCAACTAGGTGGAATTGAATTACATGCAAAGTGGCATTCCGATCGCATAAGTACTTGATCGGATAACACACCTAGTAGTGTGTTTTTTTACGGATGTGCATGACACTAAGGCAAAAATGGTATTTAATGCTCGATCGACCATGCAAAGGGTATCCGATGGGAACAATACTTTTCCTAGGCCTTACCCTAGGTGGTATTGAAATGTTCTCAAAGAGGCACACCCATCCGATAAGTACTTGGTCAGATAACATACCTAAGGGAGTGTTTTTTTGCGGATGTGCATATCACTACGGGAAAAACGTTGTATAATGTGTGATTGACCATGTAAAGCATATCCGATGGTGACAATACTTTGCATGCACCTCAACCTAGTTGAAACAGACTTGGGTGCAAAGTGGAGCCCCCATCTGATAAATACTTGTTTGAATAACACACCTAGGACCATGTTTTTTTTTGGTTGTGCATGACACTAAGGCAAAAACGGTGTTTTATGCTTGATCGACAATGCAAAGCATATCCGATGGGCACAATACTTTGCACACACCTTCAGCTAGGTGGAGTTGACTTACATGCAAATATGCACACCCATCCCATAACTGCTTGATCAGATAACATACCTAGCAGCGTGTTTTTTTTACAGATGTGCATGACACTAGAGCAAAAATAGTATTTAATGCTCGATCGACCATGCAAAGGATATCCGATGGTTACAACACTTTTCCTATGCCTCAACCTAGGTGGTAATTAAACTTTCTCAAAGAGGCACACCCATCCGGTACTTGGTAAGATAACACACCTAAGGGCGTGTTTTTTTGTGGATGTGCATATCACTAGGGAGAAAATGGTGTATAATGCGTGATCGGCCATGCAAAGCATATCTGATGGTCACAATACTTTGCACACACCTCAACCTAGTTGAAAGATACTTGCGTGGAAAGTGGATCCCCCATCTGATAAGTACTTGTTTGAATAACACACCTAGGACCGTGTTTTTTTTTTGTTGTGCATTACACTAAGGCAAAAACGGTGTTTTATGCTTGATCCACAATGCAAAGCATATAAGATGGGCACAATACTTTGCACACACCTTCATCTAGGTGGAATTGAATTACATGCAAAGTGGCATTCCCATCGCATTAACCTAGGTGGTATTGAAATGTTCTCAAAGAGGCACACCCATCCGATAAGTACTTGGTCAGATAACATACCTAAGGGCGTGTTTTTTTGCGGATGTGCATATCACTACCGAAAAAACGTTGTATAATGCATGATCGACCATGCAAAGCATATCTGATGGTGACAATACTTTGCACCACCTCAACCTAGTTGAAACAGACTGGCCTACAAAGTGGAGCCCCCATCCGATAAGTACTTGTTTGAATAACACACCTAGGACCATGTTTTTTTATGGTTGTGCATGACACTAAGGCAAAAACGGTGTTTTATGCTTGATCGACAATGCAAAGCATATCCGCGATGGGCACAATACTTTGCACACACCTTCAACTAGGTGGAATTGACTTACATGCAAAGTAGCATTCCCATCGCATAAGTACTTGATCGGATAACACACCTAGCAGCGTGTTTTTTTACGGATGTGCATGACACTAATGCAAAAATGGTATTTAATGCTCGATTTACCATGCAAAGCATATCCGATGGGCACAATACTTTTCCTACACCTTAACCTAGGTGGTATGGAAATGTTCTCAAAGAGGCACACCCATCCGATAAGACTTGGTCAGATAACATACCTAAGGGCATGTTTTTTTGCGAATGTGCATATCACTATCGGAAAAAGTTTGTATAATGCGTAATCGACCATGCAGAGCATATCCGATGGTGACAATAATTTGCATGCATCTCAACCTAGTTGAAACAGACTTGCGTGCAAAGTGGAGCCCCCATCGGATAAGTACTTGTTTGATTAACACACCTAGGACAGTGTTTTTTTATGGTTGTGCATGACACTAAGGCAAAAATGG
Organism: Dipteris shenzhenensis; assembly: GCF_047967505.1. Taxonomy (NCBI): domain Eukaryota; kingdom Viridiplantae; phylum Streptophyta; class Polypodiopsida; order Gleicheniales; family Dipteridaceae; genus Dipteris; species Dipteris shenzhenensis. The sequence goes on along the minus strand of NC_141596.1, from coordinate 50,072,499 downwards.
TATTTTATGCTTGATCGCCAATGCAAAGCATATCCGATGGGCACAATACTTTGCACACACCTTCAACTAGGTGGAATTGAATTACATGCAAAGTGGCATTCCCATCGCATAAGTACTTGATCGGATGAAACACCTAGCAGCATGTTTTTTAACGGATGTGCATAACACTAAGGCGAAAATGGTATTTAATGCTTGATCGACCATGCAAAGCATATCCGATGGGCACAATACTTTTCCTACACCTTAACCTAGGTGGTATTGAAATGTTCTCAAAGAGGCACATGCATCCAATGAGTACTTGGTCAGATAACATACCTAAGGGCGTGTTTTTTTGTGGAGGTGCATATCACTACCGAAATAACGTTGTATAATGCGTAATAAACCATGCAGAGCATATCCGATGGTGACAATACTTTGCACGCTTCTCAACCTAGTTGAAACGGACTTGCGTACAAAGTGGAGCTCCCATCCGATAAGTACTTGTTTGATTAACACACCTAGGACCGTGTTTTTTTATGGTTGTGCATGACACTAAGGCAGAAACGTTTTATGCTTGATCCACAATGCAAAGCATATCCGATGGGCACAATACTTTGCACACACCTTCAACTAGGTTGAATTGACTTACATGCAAAGTGGCATTACCATCGCATAAGTACTTGATCGGATAACACACCTAGCAGCGTGTTTTTTTACGGATCTGCATGACACTAGAGCAAAAATAGTATTTAATGCTCGATCGAACATGCAAAGGATAACTTGGTATGTCCATCTGATGAGTACTTGATCGAATAAATTCTCCCACCAATAAATTAAGTACTAATTAAAAATTATAATAAATGAGTATATTATTAAAAAGAGACTAATATTTATGTAATTGTTGCTACTGCAGCTTCCTTGCAAAGGACTCTCACAAAGGAGATGGCTATAGATTTTGTTCCAGGGATGGATGTGATTTTATGTAGAAAAAGAGAAGTAGTTGCATTTGCTACAATCCATGATAGTGATCCCAATTCAGTTTGCCACTTTCGAAGACTTGACGAAGATAAGGTGGCAGTTAATGTATCAAAGATTCTTAGCGCACATGTTGAGCTAAAGTATAAATGTGGAGATATGGAAACACTTGGAGATGTTATGCCCTACAATACATCCAACAAATCATTTATAGCATGGGACAAAGATGAGACTTATGCAACAGACATTATCAAGAATACAAAGTGCACCACCTTGGATTTTACTATAGGGGACATTTTACAAATGAGATCATTTGCAAATAAGAGTGTAGCAGAAGGTGAAGTATTGGGATTTGAACAAGTGGAGCAATGGTCATTTGCATAGATGAGGATTCTAAAAGTCACTGATGATGGTATGGTTGATAACATAACATCCTTATGTGATCCCTACTATGAGGTAGGCAAGAATATGAGATGGAGCATGCAATTTTTAAACATGAGAAAGAGGCACGTGGTTTTTAATGATAAAGACAAGGTATACTACAATATCAAAGGACCTAAAAAGCGTGCCCATGTGCCAGGCTCTATCACTTCAAATGTGAATGATTTCAATGTACTCAATTATAGAAGTGACATCTTATCTGGAGTGGATGAGTTCATTGGTTCTGAGAAACAACAAAATGATTTTAGAAGCGAAGCCTTATCTGGGGTGGATGAATTCTTGCACAGTGAGAAGGGCAAAGGTTTCAATAGGGATGTCTTGTCAAGTGTGGATGAGTTCATGCATATTAACAAACTTGGTGTCAATCAAGCTTGTGGATTTGTGAAAGCCATGCAAGATGTCCCAATGAGCGATGTTCTCTCAGGAGTGGAAGAGTTTCAAGGTTCTCAATACTCTAGTAGAATATTAAATTCATTGAATGGTCCTAAGAGTATGTTAAAAATGAGGATGAGATCAATAGAGGATTATTCAATATTTAACTTTGATTGTGATATGGCCAAGGATGCAATGACCAATCATGGATGCTTGGTTACAAACAAATGTGAGGAGAAGAAGTGCATAAATAAAGATAACATGCACGAGGAACAAAAACGATCATACATATGCATGAAGAGAAAGCAAATCCAGGCAGATCCATAAAAGCAACCAAAGAGGAAGAGAGTAATGAAGGAGGAGAACATGTTAAATGCATTGGGATATCTATGTTGCAAGCGAAGATGTATGCACTTCATTGATCTTGCAGACATCAGGGAATGTAGAGGACACGTGTGGCAAAGAAGAGGAAGCAAAAGAAATGAATACCTTCTCACAAGTCTCTCTTGCTTTCTTTAGAATGGCAATAAAAGGCTAAGTTCAAGACAAAAGGTAAAACCTCTTGTAAATGGAAAAAAGATTTGCAATAAGGCATATCACAATATTACTGGATTATCCCATGGTACATATTGGGATTTAGTCACCAAGGCAAAGGGCGACAACAAATTTAGCATTCACGGTAATAGAGGAAGGTCCAAATCAAGAATCTCAACTGTCAGGGCAGCAGCAATTTTGCAAGACTTCATACATGAAAATGCTTTACCTCAACCCCATATATCTACCAAACTCCCTAACGGTGACGCGATCACTGAAATGCACCTTCCAATGGGCTTGACAAAGCTCGAAGTATTTGACTCTATTGCAAAAAAGCAAAGGAAAAGAGGGATGCCGTAGCTTCTTCTCATACGTTGTATACTCTTTGGAAGAAGAACTTTGGATATGTTAAAATCCCAAGGAGGCAAAAAATGTCAAAATGCAATGTCTGTGATGATTTAAAGCGAGCGATTGAGAGTGCAACATGTCCAAATCAAAGGAAATTATACAAAAAAAACCGAAAATCTCATCATGACCTTATTTGACATTCCAGACAAAAATATGTATTTTGGAAGGAGCAAGCTATTTCGCATCCCGATGACTACATGTGCCTTATTGTAGATGGCATGGATCAGAATACAACAACATTGCCTCGTTTTGTTGCCACTCCACCTAAATTACAAGGAAAGCACTTTCTAAAGACACATCTATGTGGAGTGTTAGTGCATGGAATTAAGTTCTTTGCAGATATATGGATTGATTCCTTGCATCTACATGATAGCAATCAAGTTGTAACATCTATTATGAAGGCAATTCACAATGTACATGTAGAAAAAGGTCGCCTACCACCGACTTTGAGAATATAAGTTGATAATTGTTGGTGAGAAAATAAGAATGTACTCATGTTTGCATTTTGCTCCATGCTAGTTGCTCATCGAATCTTCAATGAGGTTGAATGTGGATTTTTGTATGTTGGGCATACACATGAGGATATCGATCATGTTTTTAGCACAGTCTCAAGAGAGCTTAAATGCAAGGATGTGGAGACAATAGATGACTTGATAAGAAGATGTGGCAGGCAAGTTGGTGGTCATAAGGAAAGTACAGCATGTGAGAGGCTCAAAAGAATGTATGATTGGAAGAGCTTCATTCTACCTTTCATACAAACGGGTGGTGATGCATTGACAGGTCATACCAATCCACACTACTTTTGCTTTTTTTTAAAGATGAAAAACCCGTAATGCAATGGCAACAGTATTCTCATGATACAAGGGAACCTGAAGAACCTTACAGTCTCTTAACTCCAATTCCCAGCAAGGAAAGGTATCCAACATGGGCTCCTATTATACAAGAATTCAATGAGAGGTGTAACTGTGAAATAGAAGGATTAAAAGCATTTATTACATACAAAGAGGAAATGCTCCGGAGATATCCTGATTCGAAGCCTACTTGGAGAGAACACACTACCACTGTAATTAACACGACACGAAATTTAATAAAGGACCTTGAGAGAATGCAAGGCTCAAAGGATGTCAAGGAAGAATGCAATATGTTTTGGCCAAATGTTCATAATGATTTGCGCCCACTAGCTCCAGTCTTTGAAAATGAATTTATATCATTACTCCCACGTCCATATTGTGCACCGAAGAAGAGAGAGTTTATGCCACAAGTAGATATAGAGGTCGATTGTTTTGTTATGGTTCGGCCATCGGATGATGAATATGAGAATGTGAAGTCTTGGGTTGCAAAAGTAGTTGATGTGCAAAGAGATGACCAAGGGAGAGCTACAACATTTACGGTGGTATGGTATGAGCCAAAGGGCAGGAAGGAGAATATGGATAACAACACATTGTATACTAATTGTATAATGAAGGAGTGGGTCCCAAATGATGAAGCGGTCTCTCAAGTTTCGACGGAGACAATCATAGTGTCTTGGCATTCAAGGGCAAAGAAATCAAAGAAGCGCATGGGATATGAGGTAGAAGGAAAAATAAAAATACCACAGCAAAGTATTTTGCATATACACAAATTTTTAAGGATGCTCGCCATGAAGGAAGTAGAAGGAGACAGCGCAAATGAAGAATGTCCATGATTAAAGCTTTGTATTGAAGTCCATTGCAGGATTTTATTTGGGTACTAGGTAAGAAGCCAATTCAAGACAATTATAATCAGAGTCATCACCTCTTATGTCAAATGAGAGTCAAAATATGCACTGGATGTCACCCAAGGGTCAAGGCTTGGCAAGACAATAGGGAGTAAATGCAGATGGCACCTGGCAAGGGATTGTCACATTGAGCAATAAGACAATGGGGAGTCAATGCACCCAAGGGGCAAGGCTTGGCAAGACAAGTGGGAGTTAATGCAGATGGCACCTGGCAAGGGACTGTCGTGACATTGAGCAATAAGACAATGGGGTCAAATTATGCAGATGGCACAAATTGAGGCTCTTTAAGAGCAACAATTTAAATTGTAAACATATGTTCAATCTATATCATTTTGGATATAAAGACTCCAACTGAGAGCAACGTCTCTCAATGTAAACATATAATGATAGCTATAATTGCTATTATAATTCTTTGGTTCAATACAAAACTTGGGTCTTATGGCATCATGTCTTTTTTCTATTTATTAAAAGTTTTAAAAATATTGATTTTCAGATAGTAAAATTTGGATTTGGGAAGGATATTTTCACAAAGTAAACTTTTTATTTGGGAAGGATTTTTGGGCTTCATCCAAAAACAACAGAAAAAGTCCAAAATTAATGAAATAGGTGTTGATGGAAGTACGCAAGGTTGATCTACGATGCTTCAAGACCAAACCCATGCGCTCTTGCATATAATCCTCATTAAACTCCCAATTTGGCGGGTTAGGGTATTTTTGTTTTAATTCATTGATGACCGCCTGCTTCTTTTGGTCATCTTGATACCGCCAATCGGTAGCAATGCTACTCTTGAAGTGATGGCTCATCAACCGCCTCATGGTGGCCATCCCTGCTTTGCCCTTTCTATCTTCTATTATCTCTCCGATAGCCGTGATTTGATAAGAGAGATCCCTTGATGAGTAAGGAGGACTGATGGTAGCAGAGTCAGAAGGAGTGGAAGCTGTGCGATGGAAGGGATGAGTGGAAGCTCGTCCGATGATGCGCCAATGCCCGGGAGTACAAAGTGGCTTACGGAGAGGTTATACTGTCATTGCGCTCGTTGCAAGTGAGAAGTATGACATCAATGTCATATTATCATGTGCCACTTGTGGATGTATGGGGAGGAGCCCCAACCAGTACCCACCATTTGTGTTGCACGTGTTGATGGATTATCAGTAAGTCAAAGCTATTTAAGTTCGCAGTAGTCTTATTGGATACCAGGAAATACAAGATCTTATATTTACACAAAATCTTAAAATAGGACGAGGAGGCTGACGAGGGTATGCATATACCTTCACACTTTGAGCAAGACTATAGTCTCTCAGATGATGACGAGGGTCTAGTCAACATGATGGATTCTATTTTTAGGGGCACTACATCCCATGTACATGTGATGTCAGAGTCTGAGGTCAAAATGCGAGAGTTGCAATCAACACAATTGTACGAGGGTGCTAGGATGTCTAAACTACGTGCTTGTCTCTCAATCTTGAATCTGCAAGTAAAGTATGGGTGGTCAGATACAAGTGTCTCGGCCTTAATGAGGTTAGCTCTTGCATTAATTTGACTCATTATTTGGATATTGTTTGTTTTGAGAATCATCATGTTTATTTTGAGAATCATCATTTGGATAGTGTATACAAAATCATCATTGTTCGAAGCTTATGTATGTTTGAATTGTCATAAGTTGCTCCAGAAGATGTTGCCTGCACCAAATACCATGCCCGCATCAAGAGATGAAGCGAAAAAGATGCTAACAATGGTGGGTATGGATTATGATACCATCCATGCTTGCCGTAATGATTGTAAAGGTCTTGAGACACTTTTCCATCATTGCAAGAATACAACACATGTTCCGATGCAAATCCATAGCAGAGTTGATGACATGGTATGCATCTCATCGGTCCACTGATGACACATTGAGGATTCCCGCAGATTGTGCAGCTTGGAAGCACATAGATAATCAGTGGTCGGACTTGCGAGGGAGCCACGCAACTTACATCTTGGGCTCACCATTGACGGCGTGAATCCTTTTGGGTTATGCTCGACATCTTGGTCGACATGGCCCATAGTCGTGGTGAATTATAATATCCCACATGGCTAACAATAAGAAAGGGACACCTCATGCTTGCACTGCTTGTGCCAAGAAAATACAAGGCAAAAAATATGGACATGTACATGGCACCTTCGATAGAGGAGTTACAGATATTATGGAGAGGAGTGCAGGTCTTTCATATTTCCAGAGCTCCTAGACATACCAATGATATTTTGGTCAGGGGAATCTTGATGTGGACCATGCACGACTACCCAGGATATGGAGAGTGCGTAGGTATGTGGTTGTGTCTCTACATGTATAATGAGGGATTATGTTATATTGTTGACATGACTTCTTTGTTGCTTTGATAGTTCATCCTCCCAGTTACAATAAAAGGTTGCTTACGAGAAGATGTTAGAAATGCTATATTCAAGATCTGTGGTATTGTGAGGTATGCTTACTATCAAATCGCATTGATTGCATTTTCTTCAATTTAAGCTGATTAATCTGTAGACTGATTATGAAAATATCTTACATGGACATGTGAAATAGGTGGATATCTCAAAAAGAGATCTCCATATCGAGCATCGAGAAGGCTAGGGTGGAATCCATCAAAGCCGTATGCTTGCTTGAGAAGCACTTTCCCTCGAGCATTATGACAACTCAAGTCCACTTGCTTGTGCACATAGTTGATGAGGTGGCTATTGCAGGTACTGTTCATAGTCGATGGATGCTTTTTCTCGAGCGGTTTATGAAAACTTTAAAGGGATTTGTAAGACAAAGAGCAAGACTAGAAGCAAGCATGGCAGAGGGATGGCTTGTGCAAGAGTCATTAGTATATATCATAAAGTTTCTTGCATCCACGGATCCCGATATGCCGCAAGCTTGGCATAACAAGGATGATGATCGCATCGTTGGCGAGGTTCCCCAAGGAAAAGGGATTGAAAGAAAGATGAGCGAAAAGCAAATGGAGAAATTCAATAAGTTTTGTATCCTCAATAGCCCTGAGATGCAGAAGTGGATTGAGAGATATGAAGTGGCCAAAGCAGAAAGAATAAATGCAAGGACGAGATTCAGAGTAATGTACTGGTGATCGCAACCATATCCACAGGATCTGGCTCTTCTCCCCACTCACATGTCACTTGATTGGCTACAACTGGCTCTACGTAAAGCCGAATGCAATGGAGAGACAATAAATGAGCACGAGTGAGAGTTATCGTTTGGACGTATGGTGCATGTAAGTTTCTTACCTCTTGATGTAATTAAGTAATTATTTGTGGCAATATACGCTATAAAATAGATGCATCTTCATTGTTTTAATGATGCTCTTTTATAGTACAAAAAGTACAGTGCATTATGGTCATATGGACGACATTTTTGCATGGAACGCATCGATTCAAAGAGAGTCACATATGATTGTGGAGTCATGGCTAACTTCACACAAGATAGCCGAGCAAGTGCTTCAGATACCAATCTTCTCTCCTCACAGTTGGATTATTGTGGAACCATACGCGACATCTATGAAGTTGATTTCAGACAATTTAGTATTTTCATTCTTGATGTAAAATGGTTTAGAACTATTTACAATGGTCCCCATGCGACAGTGAGAAAAGATAGTAGTGATTTCTTTGCAATAGACTCACCAAACATTGGACTGGTGAAAGTGATACTTTTGTTCTTCCCGAGCACTGTGTGCAGGTGCATACTAATGATTTAATTAATCAAAGCTTTCGTTTTTAAAGATCCATTGATACATGTACTTGAGCATAATTTCATATATATAATTGATGACATTTGGCACCCATCTTCAATATAGGTGGTTTTTCATCCGGATCGTTCTGATCCAAGATGGTGGTACGTGATCCAAGTTGCACCATGAAGTAAGCAAATTTTTGAAGATAGAGATGTGGATATGGAGATGCCACTACCGATGCCAGATTCAATTGATGAATCTAGCGAAGAAGATGAAGATCACAATATGAGCCAAGAGGAAGATGCGCATAATGACATCGCACGGGAGGAAGATGGAGATCACGATATTGAGGAAGAAGACAACGATCATCAAGAATCACCACACTTTATTGAAGAAGATGATCAAGTACTTTTAGGTGAACATACGATGCTAGAGTACGATGCTGATATAGGAGATCAACTCGGTATAGAGTTGGAGATAGACTTGTTTGGTGCCTTAGACTTGGCTCAAGATGAAACAGTTGATGTAAATGCTCTTAATTGATTTTTTTAATCTCAAACTTGGACATGAATATATGAGCTTCAAAGGCTTGATGTACATGCTCTCATATTTTTATTCTCTATGAGATCAAACATGTATGAAAATTTAAAAAAATTTGTCATTGGAAAAAACCAACTTTTAAGGCCTATATGAGTAAAAAACCTCTCTAAAAAATGTCGCTATAAAATAGTATATCAGTGTCGCTATATAGCGACATTGATAAGTCGCTATATAGCGACCTTTGTAATAGTCGCTATATAGTGACATTTGCCTAATGTCGCTATATATCGATGCTTTATGGGATGCAGTTTTCATACCGATGATTAGCGCCCCACGTGTGCTAAACATCGGTACGTAAACATCGCAATAGGATCCGTGTGTAGTAGTGAAAGTGGAACTCTTAATTACAAGGTACACTGATAGGACCATTGGAGCATCATGATGGACTAGCATGCCACAAATATGAGTGATAGATTTGATCTAGTAGTGAGAAATAGTGCATTAGAAGAACCTCTATCAAAATAGTAGGGTTAATAAAATAGTAGCATAACTCCAATAAACATAATTTGATGATGGGTAGTCAAATTGTTCCAAGGGCATTATTAATCATATTTGTGCATCAATCTCATGAGCAGTCACAAGGAGTGTATAGCATTATATGCATTGAGTAGCAGCATAAGTCCACTTGTAATGAGGGATATCTCTCATTCAATCTAAAATGGGCATGTAGAAAACCAAGGGAAGTAAAGAAACCTCTCTAAATATCTCAAGTATCACTAGAATTTATTGAAATGTGCATAGAGTTAAAACCCTACAACATGTTCAACATAAGAGAGAAAACACTATGTACAAGGATATAAATTCTTACCATAGGTTCAACATAGATAGAGAAAATCCTTATCACATGCTAAGCATAGGGATAGAAGTTTCATTGTACATAGAGATCTAGAAGTTCCATACCACATGCTCAACATGGAGAGAGAAGTTCAAGAATAAATATATCTTGATGGAATGAAGCCCAATCTCTTTGAGCCTCACTGTTTAGTGCACTTCTTATGTCCATGTGCATTTCGATGCTTGTGCCTATTATCCCTTGGAGAATTAACATGTATTAGCATGACCTTGCCCTTCAACAACCACCCACAACAAACTATTGTTGGGGTCAAATTTCATGATTGAACCAAACTAGAGTCTAAAAACGATGAATATTTTTCTTCTATGGTTTTTAAATCTATCTTTTAAAACAAAAAATTATACTTGCTACTATAACCAACTACTTTCCATGAATACTATACTTCCTATGATCTATCAAATGCTGATTTTCCAATTCAATACAATGTATACAGAACTAAGAACATCAATTTGACTTGTTCTCTTGGAGAGGTGGTCTACAGATACACATTCTAGGCAAAAAGATACACCCTTAATGATGAAAGGGGGGCTTATCGCATACTACTATTGTTGGGATAAATCCAAGGAGGGGCATGTAAAGGAGGGAGGGGGGGAAGGGGGAAGGGGGGAGGAGGAGAGGGGAGAGGGGGGAGGGAGGGGGAGAGAGAGAGGGGGGAGGGGATCCAAGGAGGGAGGGGGAGAAGGGAGGAGGAGGAGAGGGGAGAGGGGGGAGGGAGGGAGAGAGAAGAGGGTAAGGGAGAGTGGAGGGGTAGAGAGAAGAGGGAGGGGGATGGGGTGTGGGGGAGGGGGGAAGGGGGAGAGGGAGAACAAAGTGGGAGTGGGGGGATGTCCCCCCTCCCCCACCCACCTATTGTGGACACAATATGGTATTTGATCTCCATTCGCAACATTGGCCATTCCCGACTTGAGGGGGGTAGCTCAAAGATACAATCCTCGTTGTACTCATGTGGAAGCTCCTCAACATCACGATGTGCCCAACCCTTCTCACCAAGGCACCCAAACTTGTCGATGCGCATTGAGAATCTGTGAAAATTGAATGATTCTTTCTTCCATTTCCAAATTGTACGATTTCTAGCTCTAGGCTCTCCCATCGAAGGAAGGAGTTCTGTTACTTGAAAGCAACTCCTATTTGACTCAGCTTTGCACGGAGTTCTATTCTATATGACACAAGCTTTATTTGGAATTTTTGTTGTGTATAATTGCAATAGAGATGTTGAAGTTAGAAACCTCTTCAGACACCACTTCTCTTCCTTCCTCCTTTCCCACTCATATTCCTTCTTATACTATCCCTAACTTTGGAGAATCTGGTAAACTACACATTGGGACCAATTATCCCATCTAGGAGGTTGCCAGTTGACTTGAATCCACCTTTTGACCAACTAGGACAAGTTGATCTTTCACCACTTTGACTTTTTTCAAGTGGCCATGAACATACTCTCCCTCGTCCATGCCCACAGAAATGGTGCTATAGAGTCAATATATGGGAATTATTGTCTATCTCCTATCGGTCCTTCAGAGTGGCACATGCCTCCACTGATGTATCTATCATCTAGATATGAGGAATCACTAAGTCTATCATCATCCCTATGATCAACACAAGGGCTTGGGCATCCCTATCCTACCATGTTTAGATTTCATCTGCATATACTGGCTCAAGATCCTCCCCTTGCTATCCACTTGATCCTTCGACTTTGCCTTCATTCCTGTTGTGAGCTTTCACAACTTCTAAGCCACTAGATGACTCCGGACCTTTTGTTTATGTGTGAGGGCGCAATCATCAAAATCAACCCAAGGTTGATTTAATGATTGCGCCCTGAATCATGTGAGTTTTTATCACATCTTGACAATTCTTAAATCGACCCTAAGTCGATTTGGAAGGTTCAAATTTCAAAACTTTAAATTTGAACTATTTTATTTTCATATTTAAATTTCAAATTTCTATTTCTAAACTCGAACATCACTTTCATTTTTCAAATGCCAAAATTCAAAATTTGAATTTGTAGATCGTGAGTTTTAGTCACTCATAGAAAGATGGACTAAAATATGCATAGCTTACTTGGTGGCTTTGTGTTTTGTGGAGCTTTCTAGGTAAGCTTGCAAACCTTTTCTTTGGTGTACATCTTGGGAAAACCCTACACTTGTCAAAAGGTGGTTCAATAAAAGTTTAGTGACAAAAAACTTCATCTTTCCATGTACTGATGCACAGGGAGAGATTGTGAAGCCAATGGAGAGATCATGAAAGAAGACAAGACTCAGAGAGAGATCGTGAGGTGAATGGAGGGATTATGAAAGAAGATAGTTCATAAGAGGAGGCATCAAATGATCCTTTTGTTTTAAAATCATGCTACTTTTCATGTAGATCGTGAATGAATTCCTAGAAATCCTCTTGGGGAACTTTTGCTTTGAAATCTGAAAAAATAGCAAAGAGGGAGGGACTTGTAGTTGAGATTTGCCTATAAAGAGATTTTGAAGGTAGGCTCTATGATGGAGAATGGTGAATCTAAGCTTTCCTTTGCATTTGATGCTCTGATTAAAGTTCTTTGTATTTCACTATATCTGCTGTCCCTATGAGCCGCAACTCGTTTCACGATCTTGTTGTGTGGTGCTCCATTGTGCTTATTTGTGTTGCTAGAATGTGTGTTACTTTATCATAGTTCTGGGTCAATGTGCATCGCTATGTCACAAATCTATGTCGTGCTCCATCAGTCGAGCTTGTCTACATCGATGCTCTGTTTTTCTCCATCGTACTTGCCTATGTCATAGATCTAGGTCACTATGCCCAGATCTCTATCACCAAGGAGGCCTAAGAGGAGATGAGGCAGGGAGGCGTAAGCATGGAGGCGGCAAGGTCTAAGTGGGTTTGAGAATTTATAATCATATTGAATTTGGAATAGGAACACAAGATTAGAAAAGGGTGTCAAATCCATCAAGTAGTCCAGGTTCCAAGGTCATGGTCCACTTAACTGCCACCATCCAAGAAAACTTAGGTGTTAGAACATCATAGTTTCAATTGTGTGGACTAACGGAGAATCGGAGTGAGTAGGGAGTAGAGAGACTCACTGCACTCACAATAGTGGGGATAATCACAATGAGTGAGTGGTACCTCCCCAAGTACACACATATATATCTATTATGGATAAGGTAGTAACCCTTAAGTACATCTAAGTACAAATGTGTACATAGTGTACTTAAGTGTCCTACATTAAAGTACAACATGAAGTACTATTTACATAGGGTGGCCAGTGCCTTTACCCCAACAACCTCCCACTTAAAGGCAGTGTGCCCTCAAGGAGAGAAAGAATATTGGCCTCAACCAATACCCATAAGAGATCTGCAGTGTGCAAACCTCTCTGCAGCTAACCCTTTGGTTAACAGATCTGCCAGATTGTCATCTGTATGAGGGCTGTCCAAAGCACTGATTTTCACATAAGGAGGTAATGGAGTACCAATACTCTTCCCCCCCTCCATGTGAAATCTCTGCAAGACCTTGCCAATGTATTCCTTCTGAGATAAGTATAGCAACCGCTTTTCCCTATCCCGAAGTATGCGCATACCCAATATATGGTTTGCATCACCAAGATCCTTCATATCAAAGGTCTGGTGCAATCTCTTTTTCAAGGCATTCATCTCCTTATGAGATTTTCCAGCAATCAACATATCATCCACATACAAAATGAGGATAAGTAAACTGCCATCTGAAGCTTTCTTGGTATATAAGCAGTGATCAATGTCACTTCTCCTGTAACTTTGGGTTCGCATGAATGTATCAAACTTATGATACCATTCCCTAGGTGCCTGCTTTAGACCATAAAGACTTTTCTTCAGTCTGCATACAAGCTTCTCTTTGCCCTTCACTGTAAAACCCTCTGGCTGCTGCATAAAAATTTCCTCATGTAAATCACCATGAAGAAATGCTGTTTTGACATCCATTTGGACCAAATCCATATCTGCATGTGCAACCAATGCTAATACAGTTCTGAGTGTTGTCATCTTGACAACGGGAGAGAATATCTCCTCAAAGTCAACACCATATTCCTGCTTGAACCCTTTGGCAACCAGTCTGGCTTTATGCCTTGGCTTTTCACCAGGTGTGACTTTAAGTCGATAAACCCATTTGCATGGAAGTACCTTCTTACCTGTAGGCAAGGGTACCAATTCCCAAGTGCCATTTTTGTGAAGACTGTCCATTTCAGACTTCATAGCAAGATCCCATTGAACCTTGTCTGCCCTTTGCTTAGCCTCTCTGTAGCATGAAGGCTCTCCACAATCAGTGAGCATCAAATAATCAAAGCCGGGAATGAATCTGTCTGGTTGCCGTGATGGTCTAGTTGACCTTCTAACTTGATGTCCATCATCATCATGAGGTGGCTGTCCAGCCTGTTCATTACCCTGTTCTGGCTGCATTTGCATGTCAGGAAGATCATCTAACTGTGGTAGTCTCATGTATGCTATGGTTGCAACCAGGCCCGATATTGCGTTTGCAGTGGGAGTGGTTAGCAGATACATGGCTAAACCTGGCAAGAAGCATTGGAATGCAGTGAAAGGTGTCATGAGATACCTAAAGGGTACACAGGACTTGTGTATATGTTTCGGCAGTCAAGATGCCAAAGTGCAGGGTTATACAGACTCTGATTATGCCGGCCACCCTGATACCCGGAAGTCTACTACCGGCTATGTTTTCACTTTCACTGGAGGTGCAGTGTCGTGGGTATCTAGAATGCAGCAATGCGTTGCTTTGTCTACTACAGAAGCTGAATATATTGCAGCCACTGAGGCGTGCAAGGAAGCTATATGGCTATCTCGGCTAGTGACAGATTTGGGTTATCCATTGGAGATTCCATTGTTGCATTGTGACAGTCAGAGTGCCATACAGTTGGCACGTAATCCTGTTTTTCATGCAAAGACTAAGCACATAGATGTGAAATATCACTTTATCAGGGAGGTGCTTGAAAACAAGCAAATTAAGCTTGTTAAGGTGCATACAGATGACAATCCGGCAGATCTGTTAACCAAAGGGTTAGCTGCAGAGAGGTTTGCACACTGCAGATCTCTTATGGATAAGGTAGTAACCCTTAAGTACATCTAAGTACAAATGTGTACATAGTGTACTTAAGTGTCCTACATTAAAGTACAACATGAAGTACTATTTACATAGGGTGGCCAGTGCCTTTACCCCAACATGGACAAGTAGTGCCTGTATTCCCTGGCGTCTTATTGCTTTACCTAGGAACAAAGACATCTGTCTATGTTCACCAATGTGTATTTTTTGCAAATACCATGTTATATGTACAATCAGTGTCACAAATCCATCATTACCCTGCCGCCAAAGTGTGTGAGACGATAAGGGAACCAATGTTACCAAGTTAAAGGGGGTTAGTCTGCATTCATGTATGAAAAGTAACAAAAGAAATAAACATAGGCAGATAGTCCACACCCGTGTTTAAGAATTTAAAAATATATTTTTGAAAATGGAGGGTATTTATCATCCAAGTAATCGCCAAAGTTTACATTTTAACAATGAACAAAAGCATGCTCTTTAATAACAAGGGATTATATTAGACTATATAAATGACTGTAAAACTAATATTTAAGGGAAGAAATTACTAATTTTTTCAAGTCTCTGCTAACATGAAATAGTAAAGCATAGTTTTTTAAAAAAAGAATGGGGGTTATTAAAAGGCATCCTAAGGGTGCAAGAAGACTAAGTAAAAAATGGGTTTACGCTTAGAGAGGGGGGGAAAACACACAAATAAAAGAGCAAAAAAGGTTTGTTGTTAGAGGGGGGGAAAAGCCAACTCTTTCTTTACAAGAAATTTTAATTACAATTACAAATTCAATTGATCATGGGGCATGAATAACATACAAGGACCATCTACAAATAAACTTTTAATCATGAAGATGTTATAATAATCACGTCAACGTTGTCTAAAATACAAGGGATAAATTTTTTTTGAATATAAAGCTATAACAAGACTTCTTAGAAATTAATGTAGTTTATTAGTAAAGGAAGAGGGCCTAAAAATGTTTTAATGAAACGCTAAACTTAGCAAAGAAGATTATCCCCAAAAAAATGCTATAGGTCAATTATTTAAACAAAAGGAAATCGAGTAGTGCCAAATAGAGTTTTCAATGATTATATATAAGAACATCAATGTTACTATGGAAAATGAAAAATTATCCTTGGAATAAATGCATGCAGCTCTAAGAAACTTTTAAAATGAGTAAAAGGAGACAAATAAAATTTTAACTTTTATAATCAAAGCTAAGTAAATTAACATACACCCTAATAAAGCAATTTAAAAGAGTGGTTACATATAAAAAACCAAGAAGGTATTGTTTAGTCTACCAGCAATTAAAATTACTTCTTGACAATAATAAAGAGGAAAGGTCAAAGTCAAACCACAGGAAGAAGTAAATCAAGTACATTGACTAAAAGTAAATGAAAAACAATAACACTACACGTAAAAGGGCCAAGTTGCTGAAAAAGCACCAAAGGGCTATAAATATAGGGGAGGAGAAATAGAGAGCATGTAGAAAAAACCCCACCAAAGAAATGCATTCCAATGAACTCTTAAGAAGAATATAATCTATATACACATATATGTTATATATATATATATATATATATAAATGTATATATATATATATGTATGTATGTATGTATGTATGTATGTATGTATGTATGTATATATATATATATATATATATATACACTATACGTGAAAAATTGCACCAAGAATGAGGAAAAGGAGGTTGAGAACAAAGAGGCAAACAATTGCCGGTTGAGAGAGACAAGATAAATAAGGAAACCTATGATGAGTGAGTCAAAAACATGGCAAAGCCACATTGTGGGGAACGCCAACCGCCGCTACGGGCTAGTCAAGGGGTAGCTGAGAGAACAAGTCTACCACTACTATCTTTTAAAAGAGAAGAAGGAAGGCAAGGAGGTGGACAACAATGAAGGCAGCACTGAAGAAATTTTGCAAGCAAGCTTGCCTGAAGTGAAAACTAAAAAGTGTAATGGAGAAAAGAGCGAAGTAAGTGTGAGGAAGCGAGACATAAACCAAGCAACCGAAACTATGGAGGGAGTGCACGAAGAATAAGGCCAAGTAAATTGTCTAGAAAACCAAGTCAAAAGGGAGAGCCAATGGAGATACTGTTGAACAACATATAAACCCATGCATTGAACGGAGCTAACAACGTAGTAAGACTAGTAGAATGTCGTCAGCAATCCAATACTAGGAGGTGAGAAAGTTCATGAGCCAGTAACAAGTACAAATACACGGTGTAAGGCAATAATGAACCGAGAGTCCTGAGCAGAGTCCAAGGGCAAGACTATCTAAAAGAGGTCGCATGGAATGCAAACCTGGAGAAAGTAGGTAAGGAGAAGAAGCCTAAGCTGAAACTGAGAAACTTGCAGAAGCAAACGGAGGAACCGACGTAGAGGTGGCTGAGAGAAGGGCCAGAGCCAAGAGGAAAGCCAGTAAGAAAGGGAGATGAGGAGCTTATGGAATAGACTGATTATGAATATATCCTACATGGGCGTGTGAAATAGGTGGATATCTTAAAAAGAGATCTCCATATCGAGCATCGAGAAGGCTAGGGTGGAATCCATCAAAGCCGTATGCTTGCTTGAGAAGCACTTTCCCTCAAGCATTATGACAACTCAAGTACACTTGCTTGTGCACATAGTTGATGAGGTGGTTATTGCAGGTACTGTTGATAGTCAGTGGATGTTTTTTCTCGAGCGGTTTATGAAAACTTTGAAGGGATTTGTAAGACAAAGAGCAAGACCAGAAGCAAGTATGGCAGAGGGATGGCTTGTGCAAGAGTCATTAGTATATATCACGGAGTTTCTTGCATCCACGAATCCCGATATGCCACAAGCTTGGCATAACAAGGATGATGATTGCATCATTGGCGAGGTTCCTAGGAGAGCTTGAAGAAGGAAGGGCGGCTCAAAGTCATAGTCTACTAAAAAGAGACACGAAAGAGGTACTTGACTATCAAGAACAATCAATAGAAAATAGTTTAAGTACGTAAAGGAGATCGTGGGGCAATGTTCCAAGGCAAAAAAAAGGGATGGAGCTAGGTTAGGTTAGGGTCAGGGAAGGCGGGTTCTAAGTCAGTGGGTAGTTTGAGTGTTGGGGTGGAAAACACGGGGCTAGTTTGTGTATACTACATAAGAGTTTGGGGGGGTACATATAGGAATTGAAGTTACTATGGAAAAGTTCCTATACAAGCGGGAAATATTGGTAAGGTTAACACATAGGACTTAATGTTCATATAGCACAAAGGAATACAAGGAAAACATCCTCATTTGATCACCTATGACTTCAAGTCGCAAAGATTAATTCTTAATCTGATTATTTCTAGTAGGGAAAATCAATCTAATCAATACTCATTAAATCAAGGCTATATACCACGTGTAAAGCTTAGTATTTAAAGATAGGGGGGTTGATGGGGGTGGGGGAAATATAACTAAAACAAAAATCTAATAAATCATGTGAAGCATCTAACTATTTAAGAGAAAAATATAAGCACGCTTAACAATAAATTCCATAGTAATTTATAGTGTAAAAATAAAGTAAAAGGGGAGGGAGTAAACAATTAGAAAAAGCAGCGAGGAAATTTTTTTGGTTTAAAAGTCTAAAAAAAGTAAAAATAAAAAGAGGGGAATCGGTTAATAGAATATTAAAAGGGGTTGGAAAGGTTTATTAACAAGGGCATCTCAAAAGGGGTTGGAGGGGTTTAAAAAATAAAAATAGTATGGAGGGGAAGTTTTATTGTCTAGGGAGTGGTTAAGGCGAAGCTTAAAAGGGGAAGGAACAAAGTTAGGGGGGGTTTCAACAATAAGAAAGTTACAAAAAAAAGGGGTTTGGGGGGGAAAAGCTTGTGTAAGAAAATTTAAACTAAGGAAAATTTGTGTGTGTGTGTGTGGGTGGGAAAAAGGAATCCTAGTGCAATTTATGTGGGCTTCCTAAGTGTGCATGTATCAAACATGGGACGTGTGTGAGTTTAAAAAAAGAAACCTCTAAACAACATGGCACACGATGCTCAAAAAAGGTAGAAAATTCTTTATTTTCAAAATTATTTGACATATGGATACTAAAAAGTACAAAGTGTCGAATCCATCCCGTAATCTCTACTCCAAGGTTGGGGTCCACTTACTTGCCACCATCCAGACAAAACAATGTGTTAGAATATCATAGTTTCGTGAGGGAAGACAGGTAATACCTGTAAACCCCAGCTTGTTATCCCTTATACCAAAGAGCAAGACACCTACCAGGATTTTGAAATGAAAGAATCTGTAATATCAACAATTTCGAAGGCATAAGAAGGGGGATCCTGTTCCTCTAGATGCATAGCTATTCATCCTTTATGACTAGAACCCCACAAGATTTGATTGAATCAAGGCTTATTATGTTAGTAGAAAGAACACACATCTCTTCTAGGAACTTAGAATAGCAAAGAAATGAAAATTAAGTAAGTACTTGTTGTGTATATTTTAGGCAAGTTAAATAAATTTTCATACAATATCTATAAAGAAAAGCCCACATAGGTTCTAAAACTGATTCAAGGATTTAAATCAAAAAAGAAAGTTACCAAGCAAATACTTCCATAACATAGACCCAGTTATAGTCCTTGAAGCCATGGTAACCATCGATATTGTCTTCAAGTAAGCCATGGGGGTGTATTCCAAGGTCACCATGTTAAATTTTTTTTTGATAAAAACACTTTTAAGGAACAAGGCCTAACCATGATACCTTTAGCAAAAACCTTAGTTAAGTTATATGCCACAATGTAGCAAGATTTTTTTTAAAAAACTATTTAAGCAAGAAACGACAAAGGAAAAGAAAAGAATTGAAAAAAGGGGTTTTAAAAAAAAAAACTATGTGAAAAAGAAGGGGTGGGGTTTTATTTTAAAAGGGGTGACGCCCACATAAAAAAGGGGGGGGGGGTGTGGGGAGGTGTGCCACCGGGCACATGTAATTATAGAATGTGGAAGAGGAGAGGGTGTGTTGATAGAAGGTGTGATTGACACGTATAATGTTGGAAAACAAAAACAAGGGGGGGGGGGGGTTCCTAAAAAACCTGAGTATCCATGTTGCAGATAGTCTAGAACACTAGGCAACAGCAAGCGTAGTGTAGCACAACCACCACAAGAAATGAAAGCTTTTATGCTGCACGGGGTATGGGAGGGAGGCAGAATGATAGCACTTGGGAGCTTGGTCGCTGCAAATGCACAGAGCAGTGGGCAGCGTATAATGAACAGGAAACAAAGGCTTAGTAAAGCAAAGGGACTGCAGACTCCGAAGGGTAGCGTAGCATGTAGAGGTAGTAGTAGTCAGTGTCTTTTATAGGCTACATTGTCGGGAAGTCGGTTATGTAGGTAGGATCTCGGGTAGTTAGGTTGCATCTCTATTTTAGGGAGCGCATAAGTAGGCAGTTATAGGCGGCTATTGTGTGAGTGCATGTCAAGTGGGGGAGGGGGGGTTTTAATAAATATTATAGAGAGGCGCTGAAACAAACTTTAAGCTAAGTGCTATTAGGAAAAAATACGGTTGGTTGGGGGGGGGTTTGATTGGGTTTTTTCTTATCATTAGTAATTAATTAAAGAGTAAAGGGTAGTTAAACAGAGACAAGATTCTTATATATATATATATATATATATGAAAAAAAATTTAATAAGGGGGTTTCAATAGGAAAAAAAACAAGGGGGAATTGATATTTCTCATCAATTATCATCATAATTGTGATAAGGAAGTGTTAGGATTTTTTTCAAGAAAGTATAAGGCAAACTTAGGGGGTTTTTTCTTAACCACAAGAAGAGAAGTGTGTGTGTGTGTGTGTGAGAGAAAGAGAGAGAGAGAGAGAGAGAGAGAGAGAGAGAGATAGATTACCAACATCCATAAAGCACAAATCGACCTACCGTCCATTTGGAAACAAAAATATTTTTTGAATGTGTGTGTGTGTGTATGTGTGTGTGTGAGAGAGAGAGAGAGAGAGAGAGAGAGAGATCACCAATATCCATGAAGTGCAAATTGACCTAAGGTCAATTTGAAAACTCAAAATATATTCTAAGTCTGTTAGTGTATGCATGAGTTTAACACCAAACAGACCAAAGGTCGATTTGCAAAGCATGACAATTGTGTTCAACACACTACTTCTAAAATTGACTCCAAGACATCAATCAAGTTTGTGTGGGTGTGTCTAAAACCTCAGGGGGTGCACCACTAAGAAATCCTAGGTATCCCTCAACTAAATTTTTTTCCCCAACAAAACAACCCCTCTTTACTTATGAACGAACAATTTTTTTTTAAATATAGTTGAATTAAAAACCCCCTCTTGTTATTGTAAATCTGTTAAAATTTTCCCAAAAGTGGAATTAAAATACCCCTCCTTTTGAATGCACGTGGTATACTAAAATTTTTAAAGGTGAACTCCCTGAGCTAAAAACATGTGTGTGTGTATGTGTGTGTGTGCGTGTGATCGTCAAAATGACCTAAGTTCGATTTGCAAAGCTTTTGACACACACACACACACAAGGGGAGAGAGAGAGAGAGAGAGAGAGAGAGAGAGAGAGATTTTAAAAACAACCATTATCTTAAGTTGGGTATTGTCATTTATAGGCATTGCACAATATGAGCTTGAAACACTTATTTCATTAATTTTGGACTTGTCAATGTACAAATTCATTTTTACATATACTTTTGGACTAGTTTTCAGATAAAATTTAAGAAAAACCCAATCTTCAAAGCACATATAAAAACATAAAAACAAGCATTTTTTAATATATTTTTTAAGGACATGAAACTAAAATTATAAAATTTAACGCAGCCTACATAAGTTACATGAAAAAATAAGATTCGGTTGTTGTAAACTCTCTTAATATTTAATGGTGTTAATAAACACCTTCAAAAGTTAAGCCTGAGATTTTCAAGACTACATAAGTTACATGAAAAAATAAGATTCGGTTGTTGTAAACTCTCTTAATATTTAATGGTGTTAATAAACACCTTCAAAAGTTAAGCCTGAGATTTTCAAGACTACAGCCATTCAATTTGATGAATTTTCTATTTTCAAGTCCTTAGCCTGAATTCAACCCATTCAAG
This sequence comes from Dipteris shenzhenensis, assembly GCF_047967505.1. Taxonomy (NCBI): domain Eukaryota; kingdom Viridiplantae; phylum Streptophyta; class Polypodiopsida; order Gleicheniales; family Dipteridaceae; genus Dipteris; species Dipteris shenzhenensis. Next base: position 50,050,765 of record NC_141596.1, on the reverse strand, counting down.
AGCTGAGCTCATCTCTTCCTCATCGATGTAGTTAAAATTATAGAAGAGAAGTAAGGATTGATGAATTTTCTCCTGCATAACACTTTGTTTGTTCCGAATGGCTTGCGCTTCCTCGGGGAAAAATCTTCCATAATGAGCCACACGCGAAGATATCTCACTTTGAAAGTCTATCAACTCTCTCCTATATGACTGCAATTTATCTATTTCAGTAGTAGCCATACTTATTTTTCTTTCCTCTTCCTTCTCTAAGCCCTTCTGACAAGCAAAGTCATCCTTCTCGTACTGGGTTAATGGAGCTGGATTTTGCTTTCTCTCCTCTCTCTTTCCTTGGTTCTCGGCAATCCATTCTTTGAGGCTGCTAATGGCTTGCTCGACAGAATTGATTACCTTAAAAAGATCCATAATGGCTGCAAGATGAAAGGAGTATGCTTGAGAAGAGGAGGTAAGGTTGCGGGCAAGATGGAAGGAGCAAGCTTGAGGAGAGGAGTAAGGTAAGAAGAGTAAAGTGGAAGAAGTGTGGAGAGGAGTAAGGTAAGAAGAGTAAAGTGGAAGAAGTTTTTGTTGCGGGTGAGATATAGAAGACGAACGAGGTGAGGAAGGTAACGAGAGTGAGGAAAGATTTAGAAGACGAACGAGGTGAGGAAGGTAACGAGAGTGAGGAAGGTAACTAGAGGAGGTAAGGCAAGATGAAAGGAGTATGCTTGAGAAGAGGAGGCAAGGCTGCGGGCAAAGGCTGCGGGCAAGATGGAAGGAGCAAGCTTGAGGAGAGGAAGGAGCAAGCTTGAGGAGAGGAGTAAGGTAAGAAGAGCAAAGTGGAAGAAGTGTCTGCTGCGGGTGAGATATAGAAGATGAACGACTACTAGGGAATTTATAGAACTACAGATGCAAGACCGTAATGCGAGATGACTAGATGCAAGATCGTAATGCGAGACATTATAAAATAAAATGATCGGATGCAAGACCGTAATGGGAGACATTTGAGACATATAAGATAGTGATAGTACATTGAAATCTATAAAGTAAAATGATGGAACACAAGAATGATATAATTAATAGAATCTCATCATGAGATATTCTTTTAATATAATATAAGTTAGTAATTATTAGAATCTCATCATGAGATATTCTTTTAATATAATATAAGTTAGACTTGCTGTACATAATAAATGATAGATTTTGAGTACATTGAAATCTATAAAATAAAGTGATGGAACATAAGAATGATATAATTATTAGATTCTCATCATAAGATATTTATTGTACATAATAAATTAGACTTTCAAAAAAGTAAAACCTAATGTATTGTAATGAATAAATATCATAAAATATCCTAATGTATTGCAACATTTAACATAAGTTTTAAAAACACTATCATTAATCAATACAAACAAGATAAAAATCTTCAAGGACTCATGTTTCTTTCTACATGTTTTACAACTGAATAGAGTCTGATGAGTCCTCTTGAGGCTGTGATTCTCTAAGAGTACATTGAGTCTCTACTTGTGTGGATGGTGTACATTGAGATTCTACTTCTGGTGCAATCGGGATAGACTTAATCTCTTCCTCCTTTACAAGATGTGATGTTGTAGATGCACATTGAGTCTCCACTTCTTGTGTAGGAAGAATGCATTGAGTCTCTAATTCAAGTGTAGACTGTAATGCTTCTACTTGAGGCTGTGATCATTGAGTCCATCATGTTGTTTCCCAATGATAGCAGTTAGATAGTGAACAGTCTTAGCCACAAAATCTTGTAGCTCGAGCTTGGTATATGCTTCTATGGAGACATGTTCAAAAATTTCATTGAGATACAACATGAAGTTGTAGGCAATTCTCCACCCACTACTAAACATGTCTTTTTGCTCCACTGCGAGGCGTGTCTGGAAATTTGGTTGGTCTTGATGCTCCCTGATTTTCATAATCGCGAAAACTAACTTGTTTGCATACCTGTCCATCATGACATATGACAAAGTGAATTTGTGTAGTAAATAGTAAGATGCATGTTCATAATGATATGATAAAAGAACACTTACTTGAACACCCCGTGAAAGCCTGTAATTGAGTTGACAAACCAACAATGGTTGTCATCAAGGTCCCATACTATCAGGCTCCAATGTGAACTACATCACCAATAAAGAGCGATAAGATTTATCACAATATTAAGTATTAATTGACACAATATTATAAATAAGAGAGTAAAAGAAAGATTGAGACCATACTTACTTCTCATAGTATGGCATAAAGACAAGTAGTATGCCATCCAAGTCTAAAGGTTGTAGAATTGAACAAACATCATCTACTGTCTTCTTGGTATCACTAAGTACAGCTGAAAGAAGAGAATCGAGCATACAGATGCGATTCTGTACTGATCTAGGAAAATGAGATATAACCATACTGCAGCAATAAATAAACAAATGTTAGAAGCAGATTGAATCAAATGATTGAAGTATCAAGTCAAGAGATGTTCATATCAAACCTGAGGATGGCCATCATGACTTTGTCATTAGCCTCTTTCAAAGGGTCGGAGAGGATTGTAACTTCCTCGCTACCTAATGATGACCTTAACCTCAGAAGAGCTCCCCATTTCGTCCAATACAGCGGTTACATCAGGACAACTTATGGGCGTAGCAACCAATGTTTCCTCTGGATGCTCCACCATGTTATCAATAAATGCCTTAATGATAGATGACATAAATGCATATAGATGCAAGTCTGTATATGTGGACAATGAGGTTTCACCGCCTCTCAAATTAAAAATTTGAGCAAGGAGCAAAAAGTAGTTATATCCAACTCTCCACCCACAACTGTGGTCATCATTCTGCTTCGCTGCAGGGCATGTTACATACGCTATTTGATCTTCCAAGTCACCCTCCATTTGCATAAGTGCATCTATAGCACTTACCAACTTTCGAGCAGATCTACACATCAAAATAGAAAACATAAATGAATGTGCGCATTGCATAGGATGCATCTCATTGACATAATTATGACACAAGTAGGTTATACTTACTCTGACACACTGCCATGGATAGATGCTATTGAATTGACAAAGAAGCATTGCTTGGCTAAGATGTCCACAATTACCAAGCTCCAATGCAAGCTGCATTATCAATTAAGAATAATTATTATTTGATATAATCCTCCACAATGTAAGAGATAAGCTAGGTAGGGATTGATACTCACTCCTCGTGATATGCGGTAAAGATAACTCGCGCCGCAGTCAAATCAATAGGTTGCAACCACTTAAAAACATCATCTATGGTCTTCTGCTTATTGCTAAGTACACTAGAAACAAGAGGATCGACCATATATGCACATCTTTGTATATATAGCGGAAGCTGTTGTAAAACCATACTGCAATGAAAAGAAAAGAATATTAGTTCATTTGATCCAATGAAAATACAAAAGCATAAAGTCAGTAAAAAGTTTGTGTCAAATCTGAGGATGGCTATTATAACCTTGTCATTGACCTCTTTCTTGAAGTTTATGAGGATTGAAATGTCCTCTTCATCGAATATAAAAGTAAGAGGTTGTTCTCGAACTTGAAACCTAACTTGAAATGACTTCTCCATTTGCTGCAATGTATGATTATTTTCTAGAGTCATCCGATGGATAGCCAGAGCAGCTTTGCTTTCTTGAGATGAGCTTTCTATATTCTCTGCTCCAGCTATGTCCTCCTCATCCTCCTCCTCTCCCTTCTCCTATAAAAGGATAAAATAATTATGAGATTCAAAATTTTAAATTAATTATAAATTTAAAAAGACCTTTAAATGAATAAAGAAAATTAAACATAAGTCTTCATACCTCTACATATCTTCGTGGTCTTTTTATGTAACCTTCAGAGGCAAGGTCAGTGTCATATCCATCTTCTTTTGCTTCCTTGCTATCGCTGGTGTCCTCACTATTATATCCAGAGCTTTGATCATTTTCATCATCTTTCTTACTCTCATCATACATGATCTGCTCTATGTCATCCTCTTCATGTGAGATCGGACCTTTCTTATCAAACTTTATTGTGAGAGAAGCCACGGTATCAAGGTATTCCAAACAAGCAGGGCTCTCAATAATATTTACATTGTGTCCTTTTCTGATAAGAGCTTCAAACAGATGTCCCATTCGGCACAATGTGACTTCCCATCCGGACGGTAGCAAAAATTCCATCATACTAATTAAAAGATCAGCACTTTTTGCTGGCCTTTCATAGTGATTTGCGTTGCGATGGAGGGGACTTGGAGCTTCATGCTCTTCCAGCAGTAGTTGCAATCTCTTTGCATTCCCTCTTATATTGTTTTGTAAGGAGTGATCATTGTAAGGGCTCTTCATGCACAAGAAAAAGGTTTCTGGACTCTGTATCTTGAGACCGCATTCTCTCTTGTCCCTTTTTCTTGAGTATATCCCATTGTAAATCTTGAGCTCATTGCCATATTGTTTTTCTAGGGTAGCAGACATTTGTTCCTTGTCATCTTTATCAGCAAATATGACTATATTACATTGTCCCACTCTACCAATGGTGGTATGTAATATTCTGTCAAGGAGTTGACGGATGTCATCCGGTGATATTTCATAGACAAAGAAAAGCTGAGGTCTCTCCCAAGCAGTGTCGTCGGACAAAAAATCACTCAATGAAACTCCCTTGCACTCAACACTCTTTCCAGACTCTGAAATGATTTCATGTATGAAATAAAAGACCTTGTTCAAAGTTTTTTCTTTTCTGAGAGTGTGGTTATTGATGACTTTTTGTGCATATGCATACACATTTTCCGGAATGTCACTTCTCATAGAGGGAGTAATTTCAGATCCATCATCTTCTACCTTCACCCATTTATGCGCCCAAGCCTTCTGTTTAGTTGACGGTAAAGCTGATGCCATCTGCCTCACAATGTTATGATCAATTTTACATTGGCTAATTGGAATATTTTTTTCTCCCAATAAATATTCAATTGCACTCTTTACTGCATCACGCTTGACCTGTTGGATGATGCAATCTTCCATGCAATGATCTTTATCCTTTTTGCCAAAAAACCATTCTTTGGACATTAATTTCTCTGCAGCAAGACTTGCGTATTTGTCTGGTAGGTTTCTTAAAGGCCTCCACATCCGAGCTGTCATCTCTTTTTTCTCAATCTTCTTTGCCTTCTCTTTAATCAATGATGGAGCCTCATATGTAACATCTCCTTTCTCACATGCAAGACACACGTCTTTGATCTGATGAAAAACTTCATCACTATGGAAAAGTATGCTTGTGTAGTCTTGATACCTATCCCTTACTGTCTTGAAGCTTGTAATCACCTTTGCTCTTTCCTGCTTTCCCCTTGGTACAATGGCACTCAAGCATGTGTAGAAGTCAACAAGATTATCCGCTTCCACTTTAGTTGCAGTTCTTTTGAGAGTGGTCAAAGGAGAATTAAAAGTTTTCCATATGGTCCTAGCTTTGAGCAACATCTCTGAAGTGGAGGTGATTTTTCGTAGTGCATAAATGTCATGATTAAGTCTTTCCGACTCAATCAAATATTTTTTCTCATTCTTGAAGATACAGATGCATGCAGAATAGTAGTGAAATTGAGGCACACTCGCGAAGGTTTGATAAGTAATTTCTCCTTTCTTGTATGCATCTCTAGAGCGCTCATTACAAGCATAGGCATAGTGCTGACCATCTATTGCCTCAAATGTACAATGAGCTAAGAAATTTCTCTTGGCATCCCTTATATGTCGTTCTGGATCATTCATTGAACTCTGTCCTTCTTGAAGTGAGGGAACTTGTTTTCCGAGGAACTTAGTGAATTGCATCTCAAAATCTATAGGCTGAGAGAAATTGATGGATTGACTATAATCTCCCATGACTGGCCAAAATGTTCTTGGACAGAGTACCAAATTAGAAACAACTGGTTTTTTTCCATCAATCAAAGCCTGAAAAATCTTTTCAGCATAGGCTGTATCTAAGGTCCTGCTGTTGGTGAAGACACTTGCTTTGACCACTGTTGAAGCATGTATAACTTGAGTCTTCTGGCCCCATATATATCCTGGATCCTCATCTGTCACAGCCTCATTCAAGCGAAGATTTAGGTTCTTCATTGATAACATTTCTGCTTCTAGATCTGACTCCATTTCAAGACCCTCCGCATCCTCTTCATGTTCTTCCTCTTCTCTTCTTTGCCCTTTCTTTGTATATGAACGACCTCTTTTTCCAGTTATAGGACTTGGAACTATAGCTCGTGAAGTACTTGCCTTTTGCATTTGATGTCGAGGTTTATTTTTTAGGGGCTCAATGTGAACTGCTTTAGATCGCCCTACTTCTTCTTCTATCGCCTCAACTTCAGGTATACTTAAGGGCTTCACTTGTTCTATTATTCCATCAACTTCATGAGTTACACCATCCAAGTGAGTAATACCATGAACAAGAGATGTGTGTGCATGTCCTGTCTTATCTGATGCATGTCGTGTCTCACTCAATTCAATTTCTGTCTGAGATGCATGTGCATGTCCGGTCTCCACCAATTCAATTCCTGTCTCAGATGTAGATCCCTTGTAAGCATCCACGTGTACAAGACCCTCATCCATTGCTACAATGTGTTCTGTCTCATCCACTCCACTTCCTCTCTCATTTGTATTACCATGAACCAGGTCTACATGGCGTGTCTCATCACTTCCTTTCTCATGTGTGGATTCTTGCACCTTAGGTCCCTCCAATGAAGTTGAACCTTGTTGGATGACACCCTGAAAGTATTCAAGGATAATCTTTGACTGCATTTTTCTTGCTTCCTCAATGGGAAATTCCTCCCACACATGTTGAAGGATCTCTAATGCAGGAACCAATTCAGGAAATCTAGGTGCTTTTGGCGGCGGCATCACAAAGTGCATTGCATCTTTCTTAGAAAGAAGAAACGATCTGTTGCTCATTCTTGACTTTGTGTAAATCATCATTGTACCACTGTCTTTTTCAATTTTTATTCCTACTAAGGTGCCCCCTTGAATCAAATTGCTCTTTGAGAAAGATACATTTGATGCGCACTCATCTTTCTCCAACTCTCTCTTTGTCATCACTAGAATGAGATTTCCTTTACTTAAGACCAAGAACCATGCTTTCTTTGTTGTGTCAACAACTGTCCAGTTTGTGAAGTCCTTTGGGGCATAAATTCTTTCATTGTATTTCAGTGTCATACCATTGACAAATGCTGTAGCCTCAAGATCCATCCTGTATTCAAGCACAACACAAATTTTAAGTACTTTGACAAACTACAATTACTTTGAAAAATCAAAAGTATAATGAGTCCCATTAATACACCTCAAGTTTTTATTCTTCCCAATCATATAAGTATCAATTTCATGCTTTGGGAATAGCCTAAAAGGCTTTACAAGGCTTAGAGCATAAATGCTTTGGGAATAGCCTAAAAGGCTTTACAAGGCTTAGAGCATAAATGTGAAAAAAAATAAGGATTTACAATGAACTCTGAATACAAATTTGAAGTCTGTCATATATAAGTGCAAAATGCTCTGTCAACTCCCGCAACTGATATAAGTGTAAAATGCTCTGTCAACTTCCACAACTGTAATCTGTCATGTCCACTGATACAACTTTCAATCATCTTGAAAGTTTAAAAACCTTAATCGTTGCTTAAATGGTAGGGTTGTTGTGACTGTGAAACCGAATGTGAACGAATGGACTGACTTTGATTAGGAACTAGTCGGGAAATTTTGAGCATGGCTTTGATTGGTTTTTTTGGAGTTCTCTCCTCTAAGGACAAACTAATCTATGCTAATCTAGACTACACCAACCGTCGAAGCGAAGAAAAGCAAGAAATAATTTCTTTTCCATTGTTCTTTTTAATATCCTTAGGTTGCGAATTAAAAGCAAAAAATAATCTATTTTCCATTATTCTTTTTAATACACTAAGGTTGTGAGTTTAAAAAAGATAAGATTTATATTTTATCTTTTTTAAACTCACACCCCTTTCTCTCTCTCTCTCCCCCCCTTCTCTCCCCCCCTTCTCTCTCGCTACTGCCCCCATTCTCCCACCCCACCTTCCCCATTCTCACTCCCACGCCCACGTCCATTCTTTCACATTCCCCATTCCCACTCCCTCTCCCACTCCCATCCTCCCACCCCTTTCTCTCTCTCTCCCCCCCCATTCTCTCTCGCTGTCGTGGCAGCGGCCCCCCCCTTCTCTCTCTCTCCCTTCCCCTTCTCATTTTAAAAAAGATAAAATTTATTATTTTCAAAAACTAATTTACTTACAACTCATAAGAATTGAACATTCACATTAATAAGAAGTTAAAATCTTAATAAATTTGAATTTAAATAATAAAAACTATAAAGTAGTTTAACTTAAAGTTTATGAAAAAATAACGTAAAATAAAGAAAACAAGACTTAAAATTAAAAATTTAATATTTACCTACATTCACATTAATAAGAAGTTAAAATCTTAATAAATTTGAATTTAAATAATAAAAACTATAAAGTAGTTTAACTTAAAGTTTATGAAAAAATAACGTAAAATAAAGAAAACAAGACTTAAAATTAAAAATTTAATATTTACCTAGAAGAATATATTAATTCTCCCTAAAAAGAAATAAATTAAAGTAATAATAACGAATGTAAGTTAAACTACTTTTAAAATTTTAATTTAAAATGTAATAAATTAAAATTATACTTTTTATATTCCAAAACAAAATGCATTATAGTCTAAATTAAACTAGTAAATTAAAAATGAAAGTGAAACTCATTTTACATTCAAAAACAAAGAAAAATTTAAAATTCAAGTTTCTACAAGTTTTGCTTTTAGCATACATTTGTCTTTTCACATCCATGCGTTTGTCTTTTGAAACACAAGGTTGTCTTTTATCACAATTTTCACATCCACGCGTTTGTCTTTTGAAACACAAGGTTGTCTTTTATCACAATTTTCAAGTTTTCACACGTTTATCTTTTCAAACACAAGGATTCATAGTTTAACAAAAAGGCGGGAAATTTGAAATTCTAGTTTCCGCACGTTTCTCTTTTCAAACACCAAGGTTTATAGTTTTGTTTGTTTAAGTTTCGACTAAATCACACACCAATCTCCTCTAATATGCCTCATTGATCGTAGCTCCCAAATTCTTCCATCAAAACATCTCTCCTTTATCTCTTCTTGATCGTCGCCCACTCATTTTTTCTCCTCATTGGTAAGATTTTTTATCTCGATCGTACTTTCTCTTGTGCCCTTCCTCTCTAAATTTTCATCAAACACCAAGGTTTATAGTTTTTGTTTGTTTAAGTTTCGACTAAATCACATACCAATCTCCTCTCATATGCCTCATTGATCGTAGCTCCTTTATCTTGTCTCGATCGTCGCCCACTCATTTCTCCTCTTCATTGGTAAGATTTTCTATCTCGATCGTACTTTCTCGTGTCCTCCCTCTCTAAATTTTCATCTCTCTCACTCTTCTCTCTCTCTCTTTCCTCTCCGCTCTAGTCTACGTTTCCTCTCATCTTAGTCTACTCTCTCCCCTCCTCTTCATTTCCCCTCTCTCTCTCTCTCCCTTTCTCCTCACCTTTTCCCTCTCTCTCACTTGCGCTCCCCACTCTCTCTCTCACTTGCCGCGACCTCCCCCCCCTCCCTCTCTCTCTCTCTCTCTCCCCCTCTCTCTCTCTCCCCCCCTCCCTCTCTTTCGCTGTCGCGGCAGCGGCCCCCCTCCTCTCTCTCTCTCCCTCCCCCTCTCTCTCGCTCTCGCATCTCCCCCCTTCTCTCTCTCCCCCCCCTCCTCTCTTGCTGCCGCGACAGCGGCCCCCCCCTCTCTCTCTCCCCTCCCGTCCCCTCCCTCTCCCCCCCTCTCTCTCGCTGCCCCCCCTTATCTCTCTCCCCCCCTCCTCTCTCGCTGCCGCGGCAGTGGCCCCCCCTCTCTCTTCCCTCTCCCCACCCCTTCCCTCCCCCCCTCCCCTCTCTCGCTGCCGCGCAGCGGCTCCCCCCCTCTCTCTCTCTCCCCTCCCCTCCCCTCCCTCCTCTCCCCCCTCTCTCTCTCTCCCTCCCCTCTCTCTCGCTGCCCCCCTTCTCTCTCTCCCCCCCCCAACCCTCTCTCGCTGCTGCGGCAGCGGCAGCGGCTCCCCCCTCTCTCTCTCCCCTCCCCTCCCCTCCCTCCCTCTCCCCCCTCTCTCTCTCCTCCCCTCTCTCTCGCTGCCCACGCCCCCCCCTTCCCTCTCCCCCCCCTCCCCCTTTCTCGCTGCCGCGGCAGCGGCAGCGGACCCCCCCTTCTCTCTCTCCCCTCCCTCTCTCTCGCTGCCCCTGCCCCCCCTTCCCTCTCCCCCTCCCCTCTCTCGCTGCCGTGATAGCGACAGCGGCCCCCCCTTCTCTCTCTCTCCCCCTCCCCTCTCTCTCGCTGCCCCCGCCCCCCTTTCCCTCTCCCCCCTCCCCACTCTCTCGCTGCCGCGATAGTGGCCGCGGCCCCCCCTCTCTCTCTCTCCCCCTTCCCTCTCTCTCGCTGCCCCCGCCCCCCTCTCCCCCTCCCTCTCGCTGCCGCGGTAGCGGCCGCGGCCCCCTTCTCTCTCTCCCCCTCCCCTCCCCTCCCTCTCCCCCTCTCTCTCGCCGCCCCCCCTTCTCTCTCTCCCCCCCTCCCTCTCTTGCTGCCGCGGTAGCGGCAGCGGCCCCCCTCGCTCTCTCTCCCTCCCCTCTTTCTCGCTGCCCCCGCCCCCCACCCTTCCCTGTCCCCCCTCCCCCTCTCTCGCTGCCACGGCAGTGGCAGCAGCCCCCCTTCTCTCTCTCCCCCCTCCCTCTCTCTCGCTGCCCCCGCCCCCCCCTTCCCTCTCCCCCCCCTCCCCCTCTCTCGCTGCCGTGGCAGCGGTAGCGGCAGCGGCCCCCCCTTCTCTCTCTCCCCCTCCCCTCTCTCTCGCTGCCCTCGCCCCCCCCCCTTCCCTCTCCCCCCCCTCCCCTCTCTCGCTGCCCCCGCCCCCCCTTCCCTCTCCCCCTCCCCCTCTCTCGCTGCTGCGGCAGTGGCAGCGGCCCCCCTTCTCTCTCTCCCCCTCCCCTCTCTCTCGCTGCCCCCGCCCCCCCTTCCCTCTCCCCCCCCTCCCCCTCTCTCGCTACCGTGGCAGCGGCCGCGGCCCCCCCCTTCTCTCTCTCCCCCTCCCCTCCCCTCCCTTTCCCCCCTCTCTCTCGCCGCCCCCCCTTCTCTCTCCCCCCCCTCCCTCTGTCGCTGCCGCGGTAGCGGCAGTGGCCCCCCCTCTCTCTCTCTCCCTCCCCTCTCTCTCGCTGCCCCCGCCCCCCCTTCCCTCTCCCCCCCTCCCCCTCTCTCGCTGCCGCTGCCAGCGGCCCGCTTCCCTCCCTCTCCCCCTCCCCTCCCCTCCCTCTCCCCCCTCTCTCTCCCCGCCCCCCCTCCCTCTCTCGCCGCCCCCCCCTTCCCTCTCCCCCCCTCCCCCTCTCTCGCTGTCGCGGCAGCGGCAGCGGCCCCCTCCCCTCCCTCTCCCCCTCTCTCTCCCCGCCCCCCCTCCCTCTCTCGCCGCCCCCCCTCCTTCTCCCCTCCCCTCCCCTCTCCCTCCCCTCCCTCCCCCCCTCTGCGCTGCCGCGGCAGCGGCCTCCCCCTCCCCTCTCTCTCTCCCCCCCCTCGCGGCTTCCCCCCTCTCTCCCCTCTCTTCCCCCCCTCCCCCTTCTCTCCCCCCTCCCTTTCTCTCCCCTCTCTTTCCCCCCCTTCTCTCCTCTCTCTCCCTCTCTCTTTCTCTCTCTCTTTTGTTGCCGAGGCAGCAAGACTCTCTCTCTTCTTTTCTCTCTCTAAAAATCTTTCCTTCACTTTTCTCTCTCTATAATAAAATTTCAAAGAATACAAATTTTAAAAAAAGTACCTGGAAAAAAGTTGAAATCGATGCTTGTGCTTGCTTTTGCTCTTCCTCCTCTTTTTGCTTCTCCTCTTGCTCTTCCTTGTTGAAATGAGAGAAACAATGAGAGAAGGAGAGTATATATAAGAAAAACTAGGGTTTTAAGTGCTTCTCTCTCATTGGTCCTTCTATAACATTATCTCCTCTCCCATTGGCCTCTCTATTAGATTATCTTCTCTCTCTCTCCCACCCACTCCCATCCTCCCACCCCATTCCCACTCCCACCCCATTCCCGCTCCCACTCCCACCCCCATCCTCCCACCCCACCTCCCCCATTCTCACTCCCATGCCCACGCCCATTCTTTCACCTTCCCCATTTCCACTCCCTCTCCCACTCCCATCCTCCCACCCCACCCCTCCCACTCCCACCCTCACCCCACCCCACTCCCCCATTCCCACTCCCACTCCCACTCCCATTCTCCCACCCACTCCCATCCTCCCACCTACACCTCTCACTCCCAGTCCCATCCTCCCACCCCCACCCCTCCCCCCCCATTCCCACTCCCACTCCCATTCTCCCACCCTTATCCTCCCACCTCACCCCTCCCACTCCCATCCTCCCACTCCCTCTCCCACTCCCACTCCCACTCCCATTTTCCCACCCCCCCACCTCCCCCATTCCCACTCCCACTCCCATTTTCCCACCCCCCCCACCTCCCCCACTCCCACTCCCTCCCCCATCCTCCCACCCCACCCCTCCCACTTCCACCCCCACCTCCCCCATTCCCACTCCCATCCTCCCACCTCACCCCTCCCACTTCCACCCCCACCTCCCCCATTCCCACTCCCTCTCCCACTCCCATCCTCCCACTCCCACTCCCCACCCCTCCCACTCCCACTCCCATCCTCCCATCCTCCCACCCTCACCCCACCCCCACCTCCCCCATTCCCACTCCCTCTCCCACTCCCACTCCCATTCTCCCACCCCCACCCCCACCTCCCCCATTCCCACTCCCTCTCCCACTCCCACTCCCATCCTCCCACCCCCACCCCCACCGCCCCCATTCCCACTCCCTCTCCCACTCTCCCTTTCTCCCACTACCACCCTCCCACACTACTTTCTCCACTTTCCCACTCTCCCTTTCTCCCACTACCACCCTCCCAACTATCAATTCCACTATTACTTATGAATTCTAATTAAAACTATTACTTAAATAAATGATATTACTTGAAAACACTCATAGGATTTAAGGTTTAGGATTTCGTGGTTTGGGTTTAGGATTTGGGGTTTGGTGAGTTAGGGTTTAGGGTTCAAGGTTTGAGGGTTAGGGTTTGGGGGTTAGGGTTTAGAGTTTGGTGGTTTAGGGTTTAGGGTTTGGGGGTTAGGGTTTAGGATTTAGGGTTTAGGGTTTAGGATTTAGGGTTTAGGGTTTGGGGGTTAGGGTTTAGGGTTTAGGGTTTGGGGGTAGGGTTTAGGGTTTGGGAGTTAGAGTTTAAGGTTTAGGGTTTAGGGTTTAGGGTTTGGGGTTTAGGGTTTAGGGTTTGGGAGTTAGGGTTTAGGGTTTAGGGTTTGGGGTTTAGGGTTTAGGAGTTAGGGTTTAGGGTTTAGGGCTTAGGGTTTAGGGTTTGGGGGTTAGGATTTAGGGTTTGGGAGTTAGAGTTTAAGGTTTAGGGATTAGGGTTTGGGATTTAGGGTTTAGGGTTTAGGGTTCGAGAGTTAGGGTTTAGGGTTTAGGATTTAGGGTTTAGGAGTTAGGGTTTAGGGTTTGGGGGTTAGGGTTTAGAGTTTAGGGTTTGGGGGTTAGGGTTAAGGGTTTAGGGTTTAGGGTTTAGGGTTTAGGAGTTAGGGTTTAGAGTTTAGGGTTTGGGGGTTAGGGTTAAGGGTTTAGGGTTTAGGGTTTAGGAGTTAGGGTTTAGGGTTTAGGGTTTGGGAGTTAGGGTTTAGGGTTTGGGGTTTGGGAGTTAGGGTTTAGGGTTTAGGGTTTGGGGGTTAGGGTTAAGGGTTTAGGGTTTATGGTTCAGGTTTTAGGGTTTGGGAGTTAGGGTTTAGGGTTTAGGAGTTAGGGTTTAGGGTTTGGGGTTTAGGGTTTAGGGTTTGGGAGTTAGGGTTTGGGGTTTGGGGGTTAGGGTTTAGGGTTTAGGGTTTGGGGGTTAGGGTTTAGGGTTTAGGGTTTGGGAGTTAGGGTTTAGGGTTTAGGGTTGTTATTGGTTAGGGTTTAGGGTTGTTTTGGTTTACGGTATAGGGTTTAGGGTTTAGGGTTGTTATTGGTTTACGGCTGTTATTGGTTAGTGTTTAATTAAATTTTGAAACATGTTCTAGATTTTTAAATCATTAGTAAAGTAGATTATTGAGAAGAGACTAATGTTCTTTATAATGGTTGTTACAGCTTGTTTGCAAAGGAAACTCACAAAGGAGATGGCTACAAAATTTATTCCGGGGATGGAGGTGATTTTATGTTGCAAAAGAGAAGTAGTTGCATTTGCTACAATCCATGAAAGTGATCCAAATTCTATTTGTCACTTTAGAAGACCTGGCTAAGATAAGGTGGCGGTTATCGTATCAAGGATTCTTAGTGCACATGTTGAGCTAAAGCATAAGTGTGGGGATATGGAAATCCTTGGAGATGTTATGCCCTATAATACTTCCAACAAAGCATTTATTGCATGGGACAGAGATGAGACTTATCCAACACATGTCATCAGGAATACAAAGTGCATATCTTTGGATTTTAGAGTGGGAGATATTTTACAAATATTATCATTTACAAATAAGTATATAGCAGAAGGTCAAGTCTTGGGATTTGAACAAGTTGAACACTGGACATTTGCGCAGATGAGAATTCAAAAAGTTACTGATGATGGTATGGATGATAACTCAATGTCATTGGATGGTCCCTACTATGAGGTAGGTAAGGATTTGAGATGGAGCATGCAATTTTTAAAGATTGGAAAGACTCGGCATGTGGTTTTTAATGATAAACATAATGTATACTACAACATCAAAGAATTGAAAGAATATGCCAATGTACCAAGCTCTATTCCTTCAGAGATGGATGATTCCAATGCACTCAACTATAGCACTGACGTCTTATCAGAAGTCGATGAGTTCATTGGTACCGAGAAAGAAAAATATTTCACAAGTGATGCCTTATCCGGGGTGGATGAGTTCATGCACATTGAGAACTTGGGCAAAGATGTCAAAAGTGTTATATCTTCAAGCATGGATGGCTTCATGGATACTAATAAAGTTCTTGGAGTCAAAGCAGGTAACTATGGAATTATGGAAATCATGCACGATAGTATAATGAGTGATGTTCTCTCTAGAGTAGAGGAGTTTCAAGACTATGGAGTTATGAAATCCATAGAAAGTGCATCAATGAGCGATGTTCTCTCAGGAATAGATGAGTTTGAAGATCATTCTAGACACTCTATCACCACTGACTATGGAGTTATGAAATCCATAGAAAGTGCATCAATGAGTGATGTTCTCTCAGGAATAGATGAGTTTGAAGATCATTCGGGACACTCTAATGCCATTGTGACAAGTGGTTCTATGATTGTATCAAAAGTAGGGATGAGATCAACAAAGGACTATTTGGTGTTTGACTTTGATTGTGAACTTGTAAATGTTACAAATGGTTTGACGAATGTATCAAAAGCAAGCATGACATCAACAAAGGAATATTCAGTATTTGACTGTCAGAGTGATAAGATCAAGGATGCAACATCTCATGAAAACAACGTGACAAATAAATCTTACAAGGAGAACTACACAAATCCAAATAAGAATGTACAGAAGGTCCCAAAACGGACATACAGATGCATGAAAAGACAACGAGTGCAGGCAGATCCAGAAAAGCAACCAAAGAGAATAAGAGTAATGAATGAAGATGTTATGCTAAAAGCAATGCGATCTACATGCTATAAGCATACATGTATGCGATCCATTAACTTACATGACATCAAGGGTTGTAGAGAACATGTCTGGAAAAGGAAAGGAAGCAGAAGAAATGAATACCTACTCACGAGATTGTCTTGCTTTCTTGTAAATGATAAGAGAAGGCGAAGTTCAGGACATCAAATAAGGCCTCTTATAAATGGAAAAAGTATATGCAATAATGCATATCGCATTATTACAGGATTATCACATGGCACATATTGGAATTTGGCTAATAAAGCAAAGTATGGAGTTAAATTTAACATTCATGGAAACATAGGAAGGCCCAAAACAAGAGCCTCAACGGTTGCGGCAACAGCAATTTTGAAAGATTACATTTATGAAAATGCTTTACCGCAACCCCACCTATCAGAAATGCATCTTCCGATAGGTTTGACCAAAAAAGAAGTATTTAACTCTATTGGAGAAACACAGAGGCAAAGAGGGCATGCACCGGCATCTTTTCATACTTTGTATACTCTTTGGAAAAAAAGCTTTGGACATGTTAAAATCCCAAAGAGGCAAAAAATGTCAAAGTGCAACGACTGTGATGATCTAAAGCGAGCACTTGAGAGTGCAACATCTCCAGAACAAAAAGAAGCTTACAAAAGAAAGAGAGAATTTCATCATGGACTTGTTCGACATTCTAGAATAAAATATGCATTTTGGAAGGAGCAAGCTATTTCTCACCCAAATGAGTACATGTGCATTATTGTAGATGGTATGGATCAAAATACAACAACATTACCTCAATTCGTTAACACTCCACCTAAGCTACAAGGCAAATACTTTTTAAAGACACATCTATGTGGAGTATTAGTGCACGGATTTAAGTTTTTTGCAGACATATGGATTGATTCCTTGCATCTACATGATAGCAATCAAGTTGTAACATCCGTTATGAAGGCAATTCACAATGTACATGCAGAAAAAGGTCGCCTACCAGCAACTTTGAGAATACAAGCAGACAATTGCGGACGAGAGAATAAGAATGTACTCTTCTTTGCATTTTGCTCAATGCTAATCGCTCATAGAATCTTCAATGAGATTGAAGTTGGGTTTTTGTTGGTTGGGCACACACATGAGGATATCGATCAGGTATTTAGCACAGTTTCAAGAGAACTAAAACACAAGGACATGGAGACAATGGATGACTTGATAAGAAAATGCGGGAGGCAAGTTGGTGGCCGTAAGGAAGGAACAATATGCTCAATGGTTGAGAGGATGTATGATTGGAAGAGCTTTATTCTACCTTTCATACAAAAAGGTGGTGATGCCCTGATTGGTCATAGCGCTCCACACTATTTTCGATTTTTCTTAAAGGATGAAAAACCAGTGATGCAATGGCAACACTATTCTCTTGATACAAAATGGGAACCTGAAGAACCTTACTCTCTCTTAACTTCAATCCCGAGCAAAGAAATGCATCCAACATGGGCTCCTATAAAAGAATTCAGCGAGAAATCCAAAGGTGAAATAGAAGGCTTAAAAGCTTTTATTGCATACAAAGAGGAAATGCTCCGAAAATTTCCTGATTGGAAGCCCTCTTGGAAGGAACACACTACTGTTGTAATTAGCAAGACCTACCAATTGATAAAGGACCTTGCAAAAATGCGAGAAGATGATATTAAGGCAGAACGGCCTTTATTTTGGCCAAATGTTGGTAATGACTTGCGTCCAGCATGTGGTCTCTTTGAAAATGAGTTTGAATCGTTGCTCCCACGTCCATATTGTGGACCCAAGAAGAGAGAGTTTATGCCACAAATAGACATAGATGTCCATTGTTTTGTTGCAGTTCGACCATCGGATGATGAACATGAGAACGTGAAGTTTTGGGTTGCGAAAGTAGTTGACGTGAGCATGGATGACCGGGGGAGAGCTATAACATTTACAGTGGTATGGTATGAGCCAAGGGGCAGGAAGGAGAACCAAGATAACAGTACATTGTATAGTAGTTGTTTGAAAAAGGAATGGGTCCCAAACCATGAAGCAATTTCAAGACTTTCCACAGAGACAGTCATAGTATCCTGGAAATCAAGGTCAAAGAAAACAAAGAAGCACATGGGGTATGATGTAGAAGACAAAATAAAATTACCGCAACCAATTACTACGCACATTACAGAGTTCACAAAGATGCTCGCCCGGGAGGAAGTAGAAGGAGATAGCGCAAATGAAGAATGCCCATGATAACACCATTCAAATATCGAGAAAGAGTGAAGGTGGTGGTGGTTGTCAGATGAGAGTGAATGAAGATGGCACCCAAGCGACAAGTGACGACAGAAAGGACATTCTGAACAAGCAAATGTTTGGATCGCTCATTTCTGTGATCATGATAGAAAAGGACATTCAAACAAGCAAATGTTTGGATCGCCCATTTGTACTAAACTCATTGTAAAGGAAAAATTAAATTATTGAAAAGGCCACAGGAGATCCTTTGTACAAAGACTCATCCAGAGCAATATTTGTTGTAAAACTTATGACATGATAATGTAAAATTGCAAGCATAGCTATTGCTATTTTTTGGAGTACAAAAGAGGCTTCCATCATGTCTCATGTGTATATAAACCTTTTAATTTCTTGAATATTCAAGAGTGTTATAGTTTTCTGCATTGAAAGTAAAAAGAGTCTTATAGGTCTCTTATGTATACATTTTTAAAATGTTGTGAATCCTCAATAGCATGGTTTTTCATGGATTTAAACTAATAACTCGGATTTTTTATTTTAAGAATATGATTCTTATAAACAAGAAATACA
This sequence comes from Dipteris shenzhenensis, assembly GCF_047967505.1. NCBI lineage: Eukaryota > Viridiplantae > Streptophyta > Polypodiopsida > Gleicheniales > Dipteridaceae > Dipteris > Dipteris shenzhenensis. The sequence goes on along the minus strand of NC_141596.1, from coordinate 50,032,297 downwards.
AATTTAGGATTTAATAGTAGTTTTTGCATTATTTGTACAACATTGTAGAGAGATATTTTGAAATGTCTTATGTGAAAATGATAGTGCCAGAAAGTAAACTTTTGATTCTCGAATGACAGTTTCATAAAGTAAACTTTTCAGTTGGGAAGGATTTTAAGGAATAGTCCAAAAGTAGACATATGAGTCCAAAATTAATGAAATAAGTGCTTTGAATGCAAAGTTGTTCGAGTGAAGGATGGATTGAAGGTAGCAGAGGGTACCATGATTTATTTGATCCAAATGGTTTTTGCCACTTTCAACCATTTGGGAATGGGGTGACATTAGTTTCTATTGATGTCTGCTGCATATCTTTTGATGTTGAGCTTCCATACCCTAACATGGGTGCATCCCATGTCAAAGAGGCACTTGGCAGTACTGTGCGTTGGGACTCTAATGCCATACAACCCTTATCAGAGGAAACCTCGGGCAATAGCACGCATATACCAAAGGTTATACTTGATCAAGTGACACAACCTGCAGGTTTATGGGCATGCACAAACTTTCATTGTAAATTATTGGATTATGTATAAATTGTTTCTTATCACAAGTGGTTAGCTTCAATGGCTGAGCTTTTTATCATTTTTCTTGTTTAATGGCCTATGCAAGGACGTGGTTATAACATGATACTAGAGGAAGGACGTATGCAAAGTAAAGATGATAAGGGGGGGAGAAAAGTATTGTTATGGTCACAACATTTGGAAACAAAGCTAAGGGAGGGTCACATACTTCCTATGCATCCATATCAATCAATTTATTTAAAAGAGTTAGGGGATGATCACCTAGGGATAGCTACTTCTCAAGTGTTTATGCAAGATGGTGCTAGTAATCAATCCATAGAGGATACTTTTCAAATGACATTGAGGCTACAACAAGTTCAAGGATAACTTCATCTAGTAGAGAGTACAAGCAACTTCCACGAGTACTACTCTTATAGGTAGACAATGACATTGCTAAAGGTTCTAGAGGGAGCCAGAAAGCACTATAATTATGGTCGTTAATTTTATGGCCTTATCTTAGCTTAATTCGTTTTGCGCAGCCTCCCTTGCCACACTAATTAATTGAATTTCCCTTTTTTCCTCGATGGGGTCCGAGCTAGCAGCAAAAAAAAAGGCAAAAAAAAAGCTATTAATTGAATGTCCCTTTTTTCCTCGATGGGGTCCGAGCTAGCAGCAAAAAAAAAGGCAAAAAAAAGGCTAAATTAATGGTAGGAAATGGGTCACGTTGGTTCGTCGCCAACCAAAACGAGAGCGTCTCCCTCATCTCGATCTGTGTTTCCTCTGTCACATTCTCTTGCCTGAACGGCGCGAAAAGGAGTCGACGATTCTTTCACAGAGGCTAAACTTTCTATCCAACGATCATTTTCGGGGCATCACGTTCATCAACGTTCTGCAATTCACGGTGAGCGCTGTCAATTGCGAAGTTGGGCCTCAAGATGCCCATCCATGATCAATCACGAACAAGATCATACGTGTTAATCTGACCGCGAAGCGAAGCGATATTTCGAAGTTCCGCATCTGTTATATAATTCTGGCGCTGTTAGGAAACCGATGCGAATCCTTCGATATTTTCCTTAAGTATATGGCGAAGTGGCACAACGGCTTGGACTCTCACGTGCCTTTCGATAGAATTCGACTTGCACAATTGCCGGGCGTTTGTATTCCAAGTAAATGCGATCGTTATCTTCCCTGTGCTGTCGAATTGCGCGGCTGCCTTGGATCCCGTCAGAAATTAGATCAGCGACATGATCAGAAAACCATCGGATTTCGAGGACGTGAGCAGAACATCTACAACAGCCACTCACAAATAACTCACTCCATATGAAACAATATTGTTGCAGCTCTTGTATCCGCTCAACCTCAACATGGCAGAGAACGACGAGGATACATCACATCGCGACAAGCGGCAGCGGGGCGCAAGTTTGGATGAGACAACGCAACAGATTCAACAGCAGCAACAGCGACAACAGCAGCAACAGATTCAACAGCAGCAACAGCAACAGCAACAGTTTGCTTACGATGAAGCAATCAACCAGCCAGATGAAGATTTGGCACAAAATGAAAATTTTTTGGCTGCGTTGTCACAAAACTCGTATGGTACCTTAGTTAACAACGAGCGTTTGGAAATGACCCAGGGTAGCTCTCCAAACCCCCCCCAAGATCTCTGTGCCATCCCTCATGAGAATGACCCTAATTTCTTTGGCGTCCCCTCCCAACAACCTGGCCTTGGTATTGCAATCCCTAGAGGCACCCTCCCCACTAGCTCTCCTCTCAATGCCCCCCACCTCCAGATAGCTCCTGCCATCCCTCACGAGAACGACCCTAATTTCTCTGGTGTCCCCTCCCAACAACCTGGCCTCGGTACTACAATCCGTACTGACACCCTCCCCCCTAGTTCTCCTCTCAATGCCCCCAACCTTCAGACAGCTCCTCCCCTCCTGCCTTTCCATCCACCTGAATACCCGGCCCCTCCACAACTCATCTTCCTCAGAGCCCCTTGTTCAATTGATGTGCCACCACAAATCATCACATGGCCTCGGCTTCTCATCCTTAGTTTACCCCCACAAAGTGAACTTGAAACTTGTATTGCGTTCTCGATCACCACTCCTTTCTCCAATGCATAGGATACGATGCATAACTCAACCCCAAACATGTAGCACAAAATACACCCCTCCCAACATACAACACCACTGTTTATCATAACCACTTACTAACGTGTTCTCTTTGCTTAATCAATTCAGCACTTGAGTTCACCAATCTCCATCTTCATCCTTTCCCAAACAAAAAGAACTCAAATGCTCCCTTACCCCCCAACTAGGGGCTTCAAACTCTTTCCTCTAAAAATCTATACACCACATACATGTGACACCCCTACAATCTCTCTCTCACCGTACAAACTTGAACCTCCCTCTCCTCATCATAAAAATTTACATTGATAAGGATGCCATCCTCAAGGTCAAAATGTTACGTCTATGGTATGTTCACCTCCACCCTTCACTCAAAGTCTCAGAACTCACTATGGGAAAAAAGTCCCATATAGTAACTCATCCTCAAACCTCCACACACAACACTTTGTGATGGACCATTACCTTGGATCTAGAAATTAACATCAAATCCTTCAATCAAAGATTGAAAGTGAATAGAATTTTGGTTCATGTTACAATTGTGTGTTTTCTTTATAATGTGCAAGGATCAGCTTGATGTATTCAATCGTACATTTCAATCAACAAAAGGTCTTATAATAGCAATTTGGCATTCAACCGACCACATGACTTGTATTCAACCCTCTGGGTGACTTATATCCATGCAGTATCCATGATGATCAAAACATTCATCCTCAAGAAAAATCCTAAATTCTTACTTTCAAGGCAAGGGTCCAAAAAATCTTGACCAAATCTTGTACTTTAACACCTACATTGTTTTGTTGACTTCTTGCAAAACGTCCACGTGCTTGTACTTTGTGTCTTACTTTCAATAGTCATCGCTATGTGATTTTTATGGAGCATTTTCTCTACATTATACTTAGAAAATTGTTGAATCATAGCTTTTCCTCTTTGACACCTATGCTTGGCCCTATCTTAGAGCTCCATTATTTGCTACTTATTTACATGCCATACACAATTCTTTCCATCATTATAGTGAGCAACACCTACTTTCATCAAAGTAAGACACACCAATTAATATTAGCTAAAGCAAAGACGTTTTGGAAAGAGCTAACTTATTGATCATGGTCCCATGATTGAAGTTATTGTTTAATTTTAGGTCTCACACGTCTAGTATTTTTTACTTGATGGAGCTTGGAGCTAATGGAATTACTTTGAATCCTTAACACAGTAAAGTACAAAATGCATGAATAGAAAAGCTTTTCCTCTCATAAAATAAACTCAGTGCTTGGCTTTGATCCTTTAGTAGCCTCATATAGACTAGAGTTCTTTGAACCATTAAAATATCCATATCATGTAGTCTCTAAACAATAAGGATTAAGTGTGCAAACGTATATATAGACCTTAGGATAAGGGGGAGTCAATTAACCCCTATTACCTTAATAGTCCCAAAGGGTGAGTTGCCTAATGTGTTCATGGTTTGTAAGGCTAAATAACACCTATTTCATTAATTTTGGACTTTTTGTGTTGTTTTTGGACGAAGCCCAAAAATCCTTCCCAAATGAAAACTTTACTTTGTGAAAATATCCTTCCCAAATCAAAATTTTACTTTCTGAAAATATTCTTCCCAAATCAAAAGTTCACTTTGTGGCACTCTCATATTCACATAAAAATATTGTTTTTTCAATCTATACTTTTGCACCAACATGCAAGAATTTGAAATAATCCTATATTAGAAATTCTAGCTATATCTAAGTTATTTGTTAATTTAATTATTTTTAATATTTTTCCTTGATGTGATAAATTTATAAATCCATGAAAGGAGACTTAAATATTTCATGAAAATAACATTGTCACTCGCAATATGCACAAAATTTTTAAAACTTTTAATAAATAGAAAAAAGACATGATGCCATAAGACCCAAGTTTTGTATTGAACCAAAGAGGTATAATAGCAATTATAGCTATTATTATATGATTACATTGAGAGACATTGCTCTCAGCTAGACTCTTTATATCCAAAATGATATAGATTGAACATATGTTTACAATTTAAATTGTTGCTCTTAAAGAGCCTCAATTCATGCCATCTGCATAATTTGACTCCCCATTGTCTTATTGCTCAATGTCACGACAGTCCCTTGCCAGGTGCCATCTGCATAATTTGACTCCCACTTGTCTTGCTAAGCCTTGCCCCTTGGGTGCATTGACTCCCCATTGTCTTATTGCTCAATGCAATAGTCCCTTGCCAGGTGCCATCTGCATTAACTCCCTATTGTCTTGCCAAGCCTTGACCCTTGGGTGACATCCAGTGCAAAATACAGATGCCATCTGCATTGACTCCCCATTGTTTTATTGCTCAATGTGATAGTCCCTTGCCAGGTGCCATCTGCATTACCTCCCTATTGTCTTGGTAAGCCTTGACCCTTGGGTGACATCCAGTGCATATTTTGACTCTCATTTGACATAGGAGGTGATGACTCTGATTATAATTGTCTTGGATTGGCTTCTTGCCTAGTACCCAAATAAAATCCTTCAATGGACTTCAATACAAAGCTTTAATCATGGACATTCTTCATTTGTGCTATCTCCTTCTACTTCCTCCATGGCGAGCATCCTTAAAAATTCGTGTATATGCAAAATAGTTTGCTGTGGTATTTTTATTTTTCCTTCTACCTCATATCCCATGCGCTTCTTTGATTTCTTTGCCCTTGAATGCCAAGACACTATGATTGTCTCCGTCGAAACTTGAGAGACCACTTCATCATTTGGGACCCACTCCTTCATTATACAATTAGTATACAATGTGTTGTTATCCATATTCTCCTTCCTGCCCTTTGGCTCATACCATACCATTGTAAATGTTGTAGCTCTCCCTTGGTCATCTCTTTGCACATCAACTACTTTTGCAACCCAAAACTTCACATTCTCATATTCATCATCCGATGGCCGAACCACAACAAAACAATCGACCTCTATATCTACTTGTGGCATAAACTCTCTCTTCTTCGGTCCACAATATGGACGTGGGAGTAATGATACAAATTCATTTTCAAAGACTGGAGCTGGGCGCAAATCGTTATGAGCATTTGGCCAAAACATATTGCATTCTTCCTTGACATCCTTTGAGCCTCGCATTCTCTCAAGGTCCTTTATTAAATTTCGTGTCTTGTTAATTACAGTGGTAGTGTGTTCTCTCCAAGTAGGCTTCGAATCAGGATATCTCCGGAGCATTTCCTCTTTGTATGTAATAAATGCTTTTAATCCTTCTATTTCACAGTTAGACCTCTCATTGAATTCTTGTATAAGAGCCCATGTTGGATACCTTTCCTTGCTGGGAATTGAAGTTAAGAGACTGTAAGGTTCTTCAGGTTCCCATTTTGTATCATGAGAATACTATTGCCATTGCATTACGGGTTTTTCATCTTTTAAAAAAAAATGAAAGTAGTGTGGATTGGTATGACCTGTCAATGCATCACCACCCGTTTGTATGAAAGGTAGAATGAAGCTCTTACAATCATACATTCTTTCGAGCCTCTCACATACTGTACTTTCCTTACGACCACCAACTTGCGTGCCACATCTTCTTACCAAGTCATCTATTGTCTCCACATCCTTGCATTTAAGCTCCCTTGAGCCTGTGCTAAAAACCTGATCGATATCCTCATGTGTATGCCCAACATACAAAAATCCACATTCGACCTCATTGACGATGAGCAACTAGCATGGAGCAAAAATCAAACATGAGTACATTCTTATTTTCTCGCCAGCAATTATCAGCTTGTATTCTCAAAGTCGGTGGTAGGCGACCTTTTTCTACATGTTCATTGCGAATTGCCTTCATAATAGATGTTACAACTTGATTGCTATCATGTGGATGCAAGGAATCAATCCATATATCTGCAAAGAACTTAATTCCATGCACTAACACTCCACATAGATGTGTCTTTAGAAAGTGCTTTCCTTGTAATTTAGGTGGAGTGGCAACAAAACGAGGCAATGTTGTTGTATTCTGATCCATGCCATCTACAATAAGGCACATGTAGTCATCGGGATGCGAAATAGCTTGCTCCTTCCAATATGCATATTTTTGTCTGGAATGTCGAATAAGGTCATGATGAGATTTTCGGTTTTTTTTGTATAATTCCCTTTGATTTGGACAAGTTACACTCTCAATCGCTCGCTTTAAATCATCACAGACATTGCACTTTGACATTTTTTGCCTCCTTGGGATTTTAACATATCCAAAGTTCTTCTTCCAAAGAGCATACAAAGTATGAGAAGAAGCTACGGCATCCCCTCTTTGCCTTTGCTTTTCTGCAATAGAGTCAAATACTTCGAGCTTTGTCAAGCCCATTGGAAGGTGCATTTCAGTGATCACGTCACCGTTAGGGAGTTTGGTAGATATATGGGGTTGAGGTAAAGCATTTTCATGTATGAAGTCTTGCAAAATTGCTGCTACCCTGATAGTTGAGATTCTTGATTTGGACCTTCCTCTATTACCGTGAATGCTAAATTTGTTGCCGCCCTTTGCCTTGGTGACTAAATCCCAATATGTACCATGGGATAATCCAGTAATATTGCGATATGCCTTATTGCAAATCCTTTTTCCATTTACGAGAGGTTTTACCTTTTGTCTTGAACTTAGCCTTTTATTGCCATTCTAAAGAAAGCAAGAGAGACTTGTGAGAAGGTATTCATTTATTTCACTTCCTCTTTGTTGCCACACGTGTCCTCTACATTCCCTGATGTCTGCAAGATCAATGAAGCGCATACATCTTCGCTTGCAACATAGATATCCCAATGCATTTAACATGTTCTCCTCCTTCATTACTCTCTTCCTCTTTGGTTGCTTTTGTGGATCTGCCTGGATTCGCTTTCTCTTCATGCATATGTATGACTGTTTTTGTTCCTCATGCACGTTGTAATCTGTATTTATGCACTTCTTCTCCTTACATTTGTTTGTAACCAAGCATCCATGATTGGTCGTTGCATCCTTGGCCATATCAGAATCAAAGTTAAATATTGAATAATCCTCTGTTGATCTCATCCTCGTTTTTAACATACTCTTAGGACCATTCAATGAATTCAATATTCTACGAGAGTATTGAGAACCTTGAAACTCTTCCACTCCTGAGAGAACATCGCTCATTGGGACATCTTGCATGGCTTTCACAAATCCACAAGCTTGATTGACACCAGGTTTGTTAATATGCATGAACTCATCCACACTTGACAAGACATCGCTATTGAAACCTTTGCCCTTCTCACTGTGAAAGAATTCATCCACCCCAGATAAGGCTTCGCTTCTAAAATTATTTTGTTGTTTCTCGGAACCAATGAACTCATCCACTCTAGATAAGATGTCACTTCTATAATTGAGTACATTGAAATCATCCACATTTGAAGTGATAGAGCCTGGCACATGGGCTCGCTTTTTAGGTCCTTTGATATTGTAGTATACCTTGTCTTTATCATTGAAAACCACGTGCCTCTTTCTCATGTTTAAAAATTGCATGCTCCATCTCATATTCTTGCCTACCTCATAGTAGGGATCACATAAGGATGTTATGTTATCAACCATACCATCATCAGTGACTTTTAGAATCCTCATCTATGCAAATGACCATTGCTCCACTTGTTCAAATCCCAATACTTCACCTTCTGCTACAGTCTTATTTGCAAATGATCTCATTTGTAAAATGTCCCCTATAGTAAAATCCAAGGTGGTGCACTTTGTATTCTTGATAATGTCTGTTGCATAAGTCTCATCTTTGTCCCATGCTATAAATGATTTGTTGGATGTATTGTAGGACATAACATCTCCAAGTGTTTCCATATCTCCACATTTATACTTTAGCTCAACATGTGCGTTAAGAATCTTTGATACAGTAACTGCCACCTTATCTTCGCCAAGTCTTCAAAAGTGGCAAACTGAATTGGGATCACTATCATGGATTGTAGCAAATGCAACTACTTCTCTTTTGCTACATAAAATCACATCCATCCCTGGAACAAAATCTATAGCCATCTCCTTTGTGAGAGTCCTTAGTGTGCCCATCAGATATGCTTTGCATTGTCGATCAAGCATAAAACAATGTTTTTGCCTTAGTGTCATGCACAACCATGAAAAAACACGGTCCTAGGTGTGTTAATCAAACAAGTACTTATCGGATGGGGGCTCCACTTTGCACGCAAGTTGGTTTCAACTACGTTGAGGTGCGTGCAAAGTATTGTCACCATCGGATATGATTTGCATGGTCGATCATGCATTATACACCATTTTTTCCCTAGTGATATGCACATCCGCAAAAAAACACGCCCTTAGGTGTGTTATCTGACCAAGTACTTATCGGATGGGTGTGCCTCTTTGAGAACATTTCAATACCACCTAGGTTGTAGTGTAGGAAAAGTATTGTGCCCATCGGATATCCTTTGCATGGTCGATCGAGCATTAAATCTATTTTTGCTCTAGTGTCGTGCACATCCGTAAAAAAAACAAGCTGCTAGGTATGTAATCCGATCAAGCACTTATGGGATGGGTGTGACACTTTGCATGTAAGTCAATTCCACCTAGTTGAAGGTGTGTACAAAGTATTGTGCCCATCAGATATGCTTTGCATTGTCGATCAAGCATAAAACACCGTTTTTGCCTTTGTGTCATGCACAACCATGAAAAAACACGGTCCTAAGTGTGTTAATCAAACAAGTACTTATCGGATGGGGGCACCAATTTGCACGCAAGTCCGTTTCAACTAGGTTGAGATGCGTGCAAAGTATTGTCACCATTGGATATGCTCTGCATGGTCGATTACACATTATACAACGTTTTTCCCGTAGTAATATGCACATCCACAAAAAAGCATGCCCTTAGGTATGTTATCTGACCAAGTACTTATCGGATGGGTGTGCCTCTTTGAGAACATTTTAATACCACCTAGGTTAAGGTGTAGGAAAAGTACTGTGCCCATCGGATATGCTTTGCATGGTCGATCGAGCATTAAATACCATTTTTGCCTTAGTGTCATGCACATCTGTAAAAAAACACGCCACTAGGTGTGTTATCCGATCAAGTACTTATGCAATGGGAATGCCATTTTGCATGTAAGTCAATTCAACCTAGTTGAAGGTGTGTGCAAAGTATTGTGCCCATCGGATATGCTTTGCATTGTCGATCAAGCATAAAACACCGTTTTTGCCTTTGTGTCATGCACAACCATATAAAAACACGGCCGTAGGTGTGCTATTCAAATAAGTACTTATCTGATGGGGGCTCCACTTTGCACGCAAGTCCGTTTCAACTACATTGAGGTGAGTTCAAAGTATTGTCACCATCGGATATGCTTTGTATGGTCGATGACACATTATACACCATTCTTCCCCTAGTGATATGGACATTCGCAAAAAAACACGCCCTTAGGTGTGTTATCTGACCAAGTACATATCGGATGGGTGTGACTCATTGAGAACATTTCAATGCCACCTAGGTTGAGGCGTACCAAAAGTGTTGTGCCCATCGGATATCCTTTGCATGGTCGATCGAGCATTAAATACTATTTTTGCTCGTGTCATGCACATCCGTAAAAAAACACGGTTCTAGGTATGTTATCCGATCAAGCACTTATGGGATGGGCGTGCCACCTTGCATGTAAGTCAATTTCACCTAGTTGAAGGTGTGTGCAAAGTATTGTGCCCATCGGATATGCTTTGCATTGTCGATCAAGCATAAAACACCGTTTTTGCCTTAGTGTAATGCACAACCATGAAAAAACACGGTCCTAGGTGTGTTATTCAAACAAGTACTTATCGGATGGGGGCTCCACTTTGCACACAAGTCCGTCTCAACTACATTGAGGTGTTTGCAAACTATTGTCACCATTGGATATGCTTTGCATGGTCGATCACGCATTATACACCACTTTTTCTCTAGTGATATACACATCCGTAAAAAAACACGCCCTTAGGTGTGCTATCTGACCAAGTACTTATCGGATGGGTGTGCCTCTTTGAGAACATTTCAATACCACCTAGGTTGAGGCGTAAAAAAAGTGTTGTGCTCATCGGATATCCTTGGCATGGTCGATCGAGCATTAAATACTATTTTTGCTCTAGTGTCATGCACATCCGTAAAAAAACACGCTGCTAGGTATGTTATCCGATGAAGCACTTATGGGATGGGAGTGCCACTTTGCATGTAAGTCAATTCCACCTAGTTGAAGGTGTGTGCAAAGTATTGTGCCCATTGGATATGCTTTGCATTGTCGATCAAGCATACAACACCGTTTTTGCCTTAGTGTCATGCACAACCATGAAAAAACACGGTCCTAGGTGTGTTAATCAAACAAGTACTTATCGGATGGGGGCTCCACTTTGCACGCAAGTCCGTTTCAACTACGTTGAGGTGCGGGCAAAGTATTTTCACCATCGGATATGCTTTGCATGGTCGATCACGCATTATACACCGTTTTTTCCCTAGTGATATGCACATCCGCAAAAAAACATGCCCTTAGGTGTGTTATCTGACGAAGTACTTATCGGATGGGTGTGCCTCTTTGAGAACATTTTAATACCACCTAGGTTGAGGCGTACGAAAATTTTTGTGCCCATCGGATATCCTTTGCATGGTCGATCGAGCATTAATTACTATTTTTGCTCTAGTGTCATGCACATCCGTAAAAAAACCCGCTGCTAGGTATGTTATCCGATGAAGCACTTAGGGGATGGGAGTGCCACTCTGCATGTAAGTCAATTCCACCTAGTTGAAGGTGTGTGCAAAGTATTGTGCCCATCGGATGTGCTTTGCATTGTTGATCAAGCATAAAACACCGTTTTTGCCTTAGTGTCATGCACAACCATGAAAAAACACGGTCCTAAGTGTGTTAATCAAACAAGTACTTATCGGATGGGGGGTCCATTTTGCACCCAAGTCCGTTTCAACTAGGTTGATGTCCGTGCAAAGTATTGTCACCATCGGATATGCTTTGCATGGTCGATCATGCATTATACAACATTTTTCTCGAAGTGATATGCACATCCGCAAAAAACATGCCCTTAGGTATGTTATCTGACCAAGTACTTATCGGATGGGTATGCCTCTTTGAGAACATTTCAATACCACCTAGGTTAAGTTGTAGGAAAAGTATTGTGCCCATCGGATATGCTTTGCATGGTTGATCGAGCATTAAATACCATTTTTGCCTCAGTATCATGCACATCCGTAAAAAAACACGCTGCTAGGTGTGTTATCCGATCAAGTACTTATGCGATGGGAATGCCACTTTGCATGTAAGTCAATTCCACCTAGTTGAAGGTGTGTGCAAAGTATTGTGCCCATCCGATATGCTTTGCATTGTCGATCAAGCATAAAACATCGTTTTTGCCTTTGTGTCATGCACAACTATAAAAACACGGCCGTAGGTGTGTTATTCAAATCAGTACTTATTTGATGGGGGCTCCACTTTGCACACAAGTCCGTTTCAGCTACGTTGAGGTGGGTTCAAAGTATTGTCACCATCGGATATGCTTTGCACGGTCGATCACGCATTATCCACCATTCTTCCCCTAGTGACATGGACATCCGCAAAAAAACACGCCCTTAGGTGTCTTATCTGACTAAGTACTTATCGGATGGGTGTGCCTCATTGAGAAAATTTCAATACCACCTAGGTTGAGGTGTACGAAAAGTGTTGTGCCCATCGGATATCCTTTGCATGGTCGATCGAGCATTAAATACTATTTTTGCTCTAGTGTCATGCACATCCGTAAAAAAACACGCTGCTAGGTATGTTATCCGATCAAACACTTATGGGATGGGCGTGCCACTTTGCATGTGAGTCGATTCCACCTAGTTGAAGGTGTGTGCAAAATATTGTGCCCATCAGATATGCTTTGCATTGTTGATCAAGCATAAAACACCGTTTTTGCCTTAGTGTCATGCACAACCATGAAAAAACACGGTCCTAGGTGTGTTATTCAAACAAGTACTTATCGGATGGGGGCTACACTTTGCACACAAGTCTGTTTCAACTAGGTTGAGATGCGTGCAAAGTATTGTCACCATCTGATATGCTCTGCATGGTCGATCATGCATTATACAACGTTTTTCCTGTAGTGATATGCACATCCGCAAAAAAACACGCCCTTAGGTATGTTATCTGACCAAGTACTTATCAGATGGGTGTGCCTCTTTGAGAACATTCAAATACCACCTAGGTTGAGGTGTACAAAAAGTGTTGTGCCCATCGGATATCCTTTGCATGATCGATCGAGCAATAAATACTATTTTTGCTCTAGTGTCATGCACATCCGTAAAAAAACAAGCTGCTAGGTATGTTATCCGATCAAGCACTTATGGGATGGGAGTGCCAATTTGCATGTAAGTCAATTCAACCTAGTTGAAGGTGTGTGCAAAGTATTGTTGCCATCGGATATGCTTTGCATTGTCGATCAAGCATAAAACAACGTTTTTGCCTTAGTGTCATGCACAACCATAAAAAAACACGGTCCTAGGTGTGTGAATCAAACAAGTACTTATCGGATGGGGGCTCCACTTTGCACGCAAATCCGTTTCAACTACGTTGAGGTGCATGCAAAGTATTGTCACCATCGGATATGATTTGCATGGTCGATCATGCATTATACACCGTTTTTTCCCTAGTGATATGCACATCTGCAAAAAAACACGCCCTTAGGTGTGTTATCTGACCGAGTACTGATCGGATGGGTGTGCCTCTTTGAGAACATTTCAATACCACCTACGTTGCGGCGTAGGAAAAGTGTTGTGCCCATCGGATATCCTTTGCATGGTCAAGAGCATTAAATACTATTTTTGCTCTAGTGTCATGCACATCTGTAGAAAACACGCTGCTAGGTATGTTATCCGATCAAGCACTTATGGGATGGGTGTGCCACTTTGCATGTAAGTCAATTCCACCTAGTTGAAGGTGTGTGCAAAGTATTGTGCCCATAGGATATGCTTTGCATTGTCGATCAAGCATAAAACACCGTTTCTGCCTTAGTGTCATGCACAACCATGAAAAAACACGGTCCTAAGTGTGTTAATCAAACAAGTACTTATCGGATGGGGGCACCAATTTGCACGCAAGTTTGTTTCAACTAGGTTGAGATGCGTGCAAAGTATTGTCACCATCGGATATGCTGTGCATGGTCGATTACGCATTATACAACGTTTTTCCCGTAGTGATATGCACATCCGCAAAAAAACACGCCCTTAGGTATGTAATCTGACCAAGTACTTATCGGATGGGTGTGCCTCTTTAAGAACATTTCAGTACCACCTAGGTTGCGGTGTAGGAAAAGTATTGTGCCCATTGGATATGCTTTACATGGTCGATCGAGCATTAAATACCATTTTTGCCTTAGTGTCATGCACATCCGTAAAAAAACACGCTGCTAGGTGTGTTATCCGATCAAGTACTTATGCGATGGGAATGCCACTTTGCATGTAAGTTAATTACACCTAGTTGAAGGTGTGTGCAGGGTATTGTGCCCATCAGATATGCTTTGCATTGTCGATCAAGCATAAAACACCATTTTTGCCTTAGTGTCATGCACAACCATATAAAAACACTGCCGTAGGTGTGTTAATCAAACAAGTACTTATCAGATGGGGGCTCCACTTTGCACGCAAGTCCGTTTCAACTATGTTGAGGTGCATGCAAAGTATTGTCACCATCAGATATGCTTTGCATGGTCGATCATGCATTATACACCATTTTTTCCCGAGTGATATGCACATCCGCAAAAAAACACGCCCTTAGGTGTGTTATTTGACCAAGGGAAGTAGCAAGCTAAGGGTGTCCACTTTTTGTTCACTCCCCAATCCTTAGGAGGTGGAAAAACAAGCTTTTTAGCACACAAAAATGCAAATCTCACCTACTTCCCTATGGATCTAGTCTTTGAAGTCTTCTGACACAACATCACACTTGCTATTGTGCACACAATCGTATAGTCTGATCGAACATTCGATGCACACACAAAAAATTTCTTTGTGTCACACAGCATGGTTCCAGGGTGGTCACACGTTTGTCACGAACAGAGAGTGTCATATTAAATTCTAAATTTCTCACTCATTTTAGATTAAATGTTATTGAAACTTTGTAAGTGGTCTCTTTGCATTATGTAGAGCTTAACTTGATTTATTGGTAATTTTTTGAATGATTTATCTAATTATAAATAATTATTTATAATAAATAAAGTCATAAAATACATGCATTTTAGTAGCACACCACATTTTTTTAGTATTTTGAATAATTAAGCAAATCCAATTCGGTGGAAGGTTAGTAGGCACATAACGGTGTGTGGTTGAATCATCAAATCCCAAATCCAACGGTTAGATTTAGGAAGATTGAAGTTTAATTTTTACTTTTACTCCTTAGAGGATCAATAAAGAATATTAAAAATAAATCTAGTAATTCTCAAACATGACCAAACATTTCAAAAATGTCAATATTTTTAGTCCTCTGCATGATGAATAAGAGGAAAAAATTTTGGTTAAATTTGAGTAAGGGAAACATACGATATGGCCTCCAAGAGTGAAATCTCCCTTTTGTGGGGGAAAAAGGGCCACCCAAGCCTAATACCAAGACAAGGTAGGCTTGGTATTAGGCTTGGTGAGGTAGGCTAGGAGCATCACCGACCCTAGTGGCAAGCCTTTGGAGTGTGCATGCTGCCCATGCGGAAGGCTGAGTCATCAAAACCATGCCACGTTGTTAGACGACGTGGTGCCATGTCATCAAGGAGATGTGACATCACTCCTTGCCATACCTTACATTGCCACACGTGCTGCCACATGTGCCACCTCATCATTCCACATCATGAGCCATGTCATCACACCTTGCCACCTTGGCATACCTCGTCAACCTTGCCATGTCACCAATCCCTCCACCTCAATTCGCCATGTCAATCTACCACCTCATGAATGCCAACTCATCATGCCACATCACCTTTCCATGTCATGGAAGAGACTATGTTGCCACATCATGACCATGCATGGTGCCACATCAGCCAGATGTATACACATGACGATGTGCGAGGCATAGAATACCTCGATCGAGGTATATGACCTGCGTGAGGCATACAATACCTCGATCGAGGTATATGACCGAGGGGTATGTGCTATGACCGAGGGGTACCTCGATCGAGGTTTATACATGTATAATGCATTGAATACCTCGATCGAGGTATATGATCTGATCGAGGTATATGATCTGGGCATAGCATGTTGAGAGTTCACGCTCAACATCATGTGATCATGTGTGCATAGCACCATCACGTGATCATATGTGCATAGCACTAACCTTATAGAGTGCTATAAAGGAAAGGGTTAGATCCCCTAACCCTAACCCTAAAAGGGTTTGTATATATTCTATTTTTTCAACTAATTCTAGTGTACAGTTAGTCATTTGTGGTGTGCTCTCTAGCTGTGCCCTCTCTCCTCATCTCCACTCTTCTCCTCTCCCCTCTTCATATTCTGTCATGGTATTAGAGCTCCCTTGTCTTCCGCTGAGACATTGAGATTCTTGAGAGTGTGAGAGAGATTGTGAGATTGAGAGTTCTCTTGAGTGATTGTGAGTTTCTTCCGTTGAGAGAACTTCTTCTTTGATGAAAGAATTTCCGTCATTTGTTCTTGAGAGATTTCCATCATTTGAGAGAGTTTATTGAGTGTTTCTTGAGTTGAGAGAGAGGGAGAGAGAGATCTAGACTCTTCTCTATGCATTTCAAGTCTACTCAGGATCAACGAGGACTTGCCTCTTCGCTCCCACAGCAGGTGCTGTTTCAGAGGCTTACTCAAAAGGCCGCTACCCGAGAGCCTCTACCACCTCCTTCAACAGCGGCACCTCCAACCCTTAACGACTGGCAACAACGAAGCGCTCGCTTCTACTCCAACGAGGCGGCTGCAGCGAGCACCTTCTTCTCCATCTCCGACGATCGGAGAGCGGCCTCCTCGACTAGCCCGCTCAACAGCAAGCGACTGCCCACACGGGTGCTCAACAACAGCTCCACGGCCGCCATAGCCGTCTTCTCCATAGCCAGCACAGCCAGTAGAACGTACTCCAAGGCATCCTTCATAGCGCCAAACGACTGCTCAGCAAACGCACAGCGCTTCGACTCTAGCTTCACAAAGTCTCGATGGCCAGCGACTCTCATGCAGCTCTACTGGTCAAATCCCGCACCATCCTCTCCGTGATGCTAGGACCAAAGGGCCTCTAATTGCAAACGCCCTCCGACGTCCTTCAACTGGCAGTTCTTCTCAACGTGCTCAGCCAACGAGCCGCCTTCAACGCCATCACAATAGGTAGCGCCAACGCCAGCATCGACGGCTCCTTTCTGCGAGCTCCCTCGCTACCCGCGCCGCTTCTCAACGAGCAACGAAGGGCCTCCATCAACCGGCCGATCTCCATAGCGACTGCCTCCAATGCCCAGGAGCTGAGCAAATCCCAGCTTCGAAGCTAGCTTCACCACCGAAGTGTAGCAACCCGCTCCAAAGTCCAAACGGCGATGACTATGGGCTTTGAGAGCGACCTGCTCCTTCAGTAAGCTTCCGAATCGTCAACGACTAGCGCCCGGCCGCCTTCATCGACGGAGAAGACGATAGAATCTCTAAGATTCCGTCAGAATCTTGGATAGATTCTGGTGCACCATTGGTCGACACGTGGCAGATAGGATAGAACCACGGTCCGGTGAAGATCACCTTGGGTTAACTGGTTGACTCACAGTTGGACATGTGGCACCTCATCTCCAAGTGCCACGTAATCTTATCTGACACATGGCAACCAGTTGCCACGTCATCAGCCTATCCACCTGCCACGTCAGTAGCCCAGCTCAGCAGGACACATCATCACCGACACTGACACGTCACCATTGCCATGTCATCCCACGTCAGCTCTGCCACGTCAGCATCGGTAGCCACGTCAGTAGCACACGTCACTAGGCCACATCATCAATGACATGTCATCAGCACACGTCACTAGGCCACATCATCAGTGATGTCATCAGCCACGTCACCTGCCACATCATCAGTGACACGTCACCTCTGCCACATCAGCAGTGCCACCTCAGCACTGTCCCCTGCAGGCACAGTCCCTTGCCAGGCACACTGTGCACACACTGCATGTGCACACTCCTGCCACCTCAGCACAGAGCTTCATTGGCACACCTCTTGCTAAGCACAGTGCCACATCATCACTGCATGTGACTCACAGTGACACATCATCATTGAGCACCATTTGCACTCCTTTTGCCCCTCCACCTAGATCAAGTCGTATCTCTTGATCCAGGAAGAATTTGAGGGTGCTCCAAAAAGGAAAGTCGCTCGGTTTTTCGTGCTCTACGCGCTCGTTACATCATGCACACATTTCGGTGCAAGTTACACTCACATTTGAGCCTCGCCGACAAAACCACTTCCTTCACGCACATTTGCCTCTACATCGACGCATCTGACCCAGCACTTAAAAAGAACAAAAGAAAAGGAATTATTTGCTGTTCTTTCATCGATCGACGGTTGGTTTAGATCTAGATCAGAGTAGACTAGATCGCCATAGAGGGGACGCTTTGAATTCCCCAAGTTGCCAATCAATTCTCGACTAGTACCTACTCGGAGTCAGTCCATACGTTCACATTCGATTTCACATCATTACATTACCTGAAACCTTACGTTCATCAGTTCAGTGAGCAGACTTCAGAGTTCAAAGGCATTGCAGATTGATTCAGTGGGCAGATATCATTTGATTTCACACACACATGTCACCATTGTAAAGCCTATTTGGCTATCTCATGGCATCATGCACATCATTTTTTAGCCTTGTAAAGCCTCTTGGCTATTCCCAGCATCATTGCGACAAGCCTTGTAACACAGGTCAGATCTTATTTACTGCAGTTCTATCTTCACCGATGGTACAGAGATTTCAATTGGCATCTTCAGTATATTTGCAGTTGATTCATACACAGTTTTTCAGGACACTTTTTGAGTACATTGTTTGCACCATGTCGACTAGCAACCTCAATCTGGAGGCATCTACTAAGTTAGACAACTCCAATTATGGTACATGGAAATACCGAATGGAGACCATTCTTGTGCTTTAGGACAAATGGGAGTATGTCGATGGATCTATACCTAGACCATTGGCCAATCCAGCCACCAGTAGCTCTACTCCATCTGTTGTCACAGCACGAGCAACGGGATCTACATCGGGATCTACATCTACACAAACAGTTTCTGCACCAATAGCAGATCCTGCCATTGCCCGAGCTCAAGCAGAATGGGATAAGAAAGACAAGTATGCCTATCACCTGATCAAGCAGAATGTGCAAGATGTCATGCTAGGACAACTCAACACAGTCAAGACATCAAAAGAAGCATGGGATATGTTCGCAGCTCTCTACGAGTCCAAGAACACATCCAGGATTCTCACCTTGAGAAACCAGATCTCAACCAGAGTTTCCGCAACAGTAGTGAAACCAGTCATGCTTATGTAGTCCGCATCAAAGACTACAACAATCAACTTGCAGCAGCAGGAGAGACTATGAATCCCGCAGAAATGGTTCAAGTTATCCTGAATGGACTAGGAGAAGGATATGAGAATCTAGTCCAAAGTATTGCCATCCAATGGCAAATTCCAACACTGGAAGACCTTCAGTCAGTTCTACTTGGTGAAGAACTTAGGACTCAGGCCATTCAAGCACGTAAAGGTCATTCTAATGATCAGGCATTCACAGCTTCAGACAGAAGTAGAGGCAAAGGCAGAAACAGAGGTAGATCATATCAGAAAAGTGGTGATCATCAACAAAATCAAAGTCAAAATCAGCATCAGCATCAGCATCATCCTCAGCAACATCAAAATCAGCAAAGAGGAAATCATTCCAACCGAGGAAGATTCCAAGGACGAGGGAATGCATCCACCAATGTGTGAAACATCCAGTGCAACTACTGTCACAAGTTTGGACACTATGAAAGAGATTGCCGCAAGAAGCAGTATGACCAAGGCGGTCAATCCAACAGTAATCGAGGGAATTCCCGAGGAAGAGGAAATCATCATGGTGGACATTCTAGTCATAGTCATTTTGCAAATGAACATGGCAATATGTTTCTTGCAAGTGAGGAATTGCATCAGACTGATACAATGCACCTAGACATTGATTTCAATCCCAAAGAGGATTTCAGCTATCAAGTCGACCAAGTGGAACAGGATCCTTGGTACATCGACAGCGGTGCATCATCTCATATGACAAATCATCAGGAATGGTTCACAGAAATGAAGCCATTAGAAGGTCAAAAGAATGTCATCTACACAGCAGAGACAATACACCGAATCCGGTTCAAGGGACAGGTGTTATCCCTATGAACAATTTCACTGGTACAAAAGGATTAGTCAAAGATGTGCTCTATGTTCCGAAGCTCAGCAAGAACCTTTTGTCAGTAGGTCAAATGACGGAACACAACTACAAAGTCATCTTCGACGGTGATGAATGCACTATCAGATACAAATCCAAAAGAGGTCAGCTAGTAGCAAAAGGTGTCAAGGAAGGACACTTATACAGGATGCTAGCTACAGTACCAGATAAGCATGCCATGTCAGCTCAAATGCAACAGATGCCACTATCTGCAAAATGGCACAAGAGATATGGTCATGTCAACTTCAAGTACTTGTTAGATCTCAGGAATCAAAATATGGCAATTGGGATTCCGAAGCTACAGTTTCTTGGAAACGTTTGTGAAGCATGCTGCTTCGGCAAACAAAAGCAAACCAACTTTGTCAGAAGTACCTCTCGTGCACGAGGTATTCTTGATTTGATTCATACAGATGTATGGGGTTATGCCCAGACCCGCAGCATCAATGGTTCACTTTATTACTTGACCTTCATCGATGACTACAGCAGATATTGTTGGGTCTACTTTCTAAAAGAGAAATCTGAAGTGTTTGCCAGATTTCAAGATTTCAAAGCCATGGTAGAAAACCAAACAGGCAGAAAGATCAAGGTCATGAGATCAGACAGAGGAGGTGAATACGTCTTCAGCATTCATGAACTTTTGCAAAAATCACGGCATTCGAAGACAATTCACATGTGCAGATACTCCTCAGCAGAATGCAAGAGCTGAAAGGAAGAATGGGACTTTAGTAGACAGTGCTAGAGCAATGCTTAGTGAAAAGCACCTTCCTAATCAATATTGGGCAGAAGCAATAGCTACAGCTAACTACTTGCTTAATCGGCTTCCTACCGAACCGATACAAGGTATGACTTCTTATGAAGCATTCACTGGACACAAGCCACGCATTGGGCATCTCCACATATTTGGTTGCATAGCATATGCCCACATACATGATGATCATCGCAGGAAATTGGATGCAAAGTCACGCAAATGCATCATGGTTGGCTACAGTGAAGAAAGCAAAGCATACAAATTGTATGATCCCAAAGTCATTATCTCCAGAGATGTAATCTTTGATGAGGAATCAGAATGGAAAACCTCACCTACACAGGAGATAGAAGCATCAACTTCACAGTCATCTACAGAACAGGTTGATGAAGAAGAGCAAGAATTGCCAGCAACACCCCAAGCAGCGCAACAGTAGCTCAGAAGGTCTACTAGGGAAAGCAGACCACTAGCCAGATTGACATACCCCAAGCAGCGCAACAGCAGCTCAGACGGTCTACTATGGAAAGCAAACCACCAGCCAGATTGACATATGCTCAGAAAGGCAAAGCAATTCAGGTAGAAACCACCAACTATGCTCTTATGACTACCATCATGGCTACAGAAGAGCCAGTGTACTTCGAAGACGCAGTAGACAAGCCTGAATGGCAAACTGCTATGAATGAAGAAATGGATGCTTTGTATAAAAATAACACTTGGGAATTCTGCAGAAGGTTTCCTCACTTCAATGATAATTATTGATGTTCTAATGGCTAACATTGTGGTGAGGCATTAAGTAGACCTTCCACCAGGAAAGAAGGCCATAGCCAACAAATGGGTATACAAAGTGAAGTACAATCCAGATGGCAGTATTCAAAGATACAAAGCTAGATTAGTTGCAAAAGGATTTGCACAACAATATGGCCAAGATTATGATGAGACTTATGCTCTAGTAGCAAAGATGGATTCCATACGTTTCTTGATATCACTAGTGACACTCAGCAAATGGAATGTGTATCAGCTCGATGTCAAGAATGCATTTCTCAATGGTTATCTAGACGAAGAAGTCTACATGCAACAACCAGCCGGTTATGTTGAACCAGGAAAGGAGAACAAGGTTTGCCATCTAAAGAAAAGTCTCTATGGCTTAAAACAAGCACCCAGAACTTGGTACAGCAGAATTGACAAGTATTTTGCTGATCTGGGATACATGAAGTCCAATGCAGATCATACTCTCTACTACAAAGTTCAAGGGGACGACATTACTATTGCACTTTTGTATGTAGATGATCTGATTGTGACAGGAAGCAAGGATAGCTTCATCAGAAAACTAAAACAAGACTTATCTGCAGAGTTCAACATGAAAGATCTTGGACTTATGCACTATTGTCTTGGAATTGAGTTCCGAGAGATTCAGATAGCACATTCATGAGTTAGCTCAAATATGTTGACAGTCTCCTGAAGAAGTTTCATATGGCAAATTGCAAGATTGCAGCCACTCCCATGGAACAGAGTTTGAAACTTACTAAAGATTCAGAAAAGCCTACAGTCAATGACAGATACTACAGGCAACTCATTGGATCTCTTATATATCTGACAATCACACGGCCAGATATTTGTTATGCAGTAAGCTCACTAGCACAGTTTATGGCAAATCCAAAACAGTCTCACTGGAATGCAGCCAAAAGAGTCTTGAGATACATCAGAAGTACAAGACAGTTTGGGATAGAATACAGAGGAAGTCATCCACGGTTGCATGGATACTGTGACAGTGACTATGCTGGAGATCATGAGACCAGGAGATCGACACAGGGATATGCATTTTTCCTTGGTCAAGGTGCTATATCATGGTTGTCAAACAAACAGCCAACTGTTTCTTTGTCTTCAACTGAAGCAGAATATAGAGCACTCACTACAGGTGCATGTGAGGCTATATGGCTCAGAAGACTATTGTCAGAAACAGATTACTTTGATGATTCAAAGCCAACAACAATATACTGTGATAATCAATCGGCTCAAGCATTGGCCAAAAATCCAGTATATCACTCCAGGACAAAGCACATTGATGTCAGAGAGCACTTCATCAGAGAAAGAGTGTTACTTGGTGACATCACACTGCAGCATTGTGATAGCAAAGAAAATGTTGCAGACATCTTTACCAAACCACTCGGTAAAGAGCTATTCGAGAAACACCGACTAGCTCTTGGTTTGATGCAGAGGAAGGACATTCCCATTAAAGGGGTGTGATGGAATGTAATGCTCAGTCCTTCTTCGATTCCCCAGAATCATCATCTTGAGGGAAGGCCTACTTCATGATGTTGATCTTGAGGGAAGGTGTTGAGAGTTCACGCTCAACATCATGTGATCATGTGTGCATAGCACCATCACGTGATCATATGTGCATAGCACTAACCTTATAGAGTGCTATAAAGGAAAGGGTTAGATCCCCTAACCCTAACCCTAAAAGGGTTTGTATATATTCTATTTTTTCAACTAATTCTAGTGTACAGTTAGTCATTTGTGGTGTGCTCTCTAGGTGTGCCCTCTCTTCTCATCTCCACTCTTCTCCTCTCCCCTCTTCATATTCTGTCATAGCATACCTCGATCGAGGTATTTGAAGGTACAAAACTTAGCCAATTAATTTCAATCTTAGCACCAAAACTTAGCCAATTAGTTTCAATCTTAGCACCTCTCCACCAATAATAATGAAGAGCAATCTAAGAGCAATCTAGTGGCAATTAGACGCTGAATACTCTCAGCCCAAAATGCTAGCAGATCGGCTTCTGTATATGATTCCATTTTTACTGGTAACTCCAAATCAAAAATCTTTCTAAGAAACAACATGCAGTTGTAGGCAACTCTCCACCCATAGCTGTGCCCATCTTTTTGCTCCACTGGTAGACGTCTTTTGAATTTTACTTGGTCTTGTTGCTCCGTGGTTGTTCTGACAGCAGATACTAGCCGATTTATGCAGCACTGTCCATCATGACATATTAAATATATTAATATGTCATGATCATAAGATACAAAATAAGAAAGTATCAAAAATATTAAGAGAATAATTATTTTGGGGAGTTGGCATGATAGCCTTCCATTGAATTCACAAACCACAAACGGTTGAGTTCAAGGTCCCAGACGAGATCAGACTCCAACGTGAGCTACACGACCAGAATAAAAATGATTATTGTTTTACACAAACTTGCCAAAGAAATAGTAAAAATAAGGTTAGAGTTGATACTTACGCCTCATGATAAGGCATTAAGATGACTCGCACCCCATCTAAATTCAAAGGGCTTAACCAGGTACAAACATCTTCTATAGTCTTTTGAGGAGAGCTAAGAATAGAAGAAAGGAGAGCATCGAGCATGTAGACACGATGCTGCACTGCACTAGGAAGCTGAGAAATAACTACACTGCACCAAGAAATAAACAAACATTAGCTCATAGAATTGATTTGCATTCTGCACTAGGAAACTGATATATAACTACACTGTGAATAAATAAACAAATGTTAGCTCATTGAAGTAGCAACAAATAAACAAACGTTACCTGAGAATGGCCAAGATAACATTGTCATTAACCTCTTTTAAAGGATTGGAGAGGATTGAAGCCTCCTCTCTACCAAAGCTCAAATAATGAGGTTCTCGTTTCAAAACGATCCTAACTTCAAATGAGCTCTCCATTTTATCCAATGCAGCTAAATTTGTAGAATGGGTCTCTGTCATAGCTTGTATTCTATGTTTGGGGTCATTCTGCTTTTCCATGGTGTCTTTAAAGCTCTTGTGCTCATGGGATTCTTCAATCAAATTTAGAGGTGGCTGCATTGTTGAAGTAGAAGGGAGTGCCTCCATATTGACTTCATCCATTTCTTCTCCCTCTATTGCCTGTAAACAAATATGAGAGATTAGATTCATTATCTTTAAATTTAAATCTTATTTAAAAAATTGTATTTAGTTGAGAAATAGAGAGTTCATACCGCTAAGTATTGTCATAGTGGCCTTTTTTCATAACCCTGTGAGCCATAATTATCAAAGAGGGCATCATCATGTTTGTCTTCATCCACCAACCTCTCTCTGAACGGGTCATGTAAGTCCATCTTTTCATCATCATCAACTGGGACATTATGATCTTCAAGGTAATCATCCATGTCATCAGTGTCCTTGTGGTCTATCTCTTTTTCATAGCCTATGGTTAGATCTGCTTGAAGCTAAAAATAAGCCATAAAATGCTTATTTTCAATAATATTTGTGGAGTTGCCTTTTCTGAGGAGATCCTCAAATAAATATCCCATCCTACACAAGGTGACCTCCCAACCTGCCGGTAGCAAATTCTCCATCATGGTAAGCAAGAGACTCCCACTTTTTGTAGGACTTCCATAGTTGTTTTTTTGATAATGTATGGACCTAGGAATATCTTGCTCTTCTAGCATCAATCTCAAATTATTTGAATTCCCTCTTATGTTCTTTTGTAAGGAGTGATCAGGGTTGGGACTCCGCATACACAAAAAGAATGATTCAAGAGATTGAATCGCTATGCCACATTCTCTCTTGCCTCTCTTTGCTGCATAAACACCACTATAGATCTTCAAATGTGATGAATATGCTCGCTCTAGAGTAACCCGCATGCCTTCTTTGTCTTTTTTATCAACAAAAATGACAATGTTGCAAATTGCCACTTTGCTAATGGTGGTATATACTATTCTATCAATGAAGTTATGGATATCATCGCTAGAAACTTCATTGATAAAGAATAGTTGTGGCTTATCCCATGCTGACTCATTCTTGAAGAAGTCATCTTCTGAGACTCCCCTGAAGTTCACAAGCTTTCCAGACTCTGCCGTAACCTCTACATTGAATTGAAAGCTTTGGTGCATATCTGTCGGCATCCTTATCTCGCTGATTAATCTTTCCACATATGCAACCACCTGTTGTGGGATTTCTTTTCTCATATAAGAGGTTACTATTTCTGACCCATCTTCATCCTTTTTAATCCACCTGTTTGCCCATAGCTTTACCTTGGGTGTTGACAAAGAAGCTATATGCTTCACCACATTATAGTCAATGTTACAATGAGTTAGTGGAATTGGTTTCTCTGATAGCAAATACTTAATGGCACTATGCACTGCATCATGCCTCACCTGTACGTTGATGCATTCTTCCATGCAGTGGTCTTTGTCTTTTTTTCCAAAAAACCATTCTTTCTTTAAAATTTTTTGTGCTGCCATGGATGCATACTTGTCAGGTAAGTACTTTATAGGCCTCCACATCCTTGCCGTCAACTCCTTCTTATCCATTACCTTTGACTTTCCGGAGATAAACAAAGGAGCTTCATAGGTCAACTGTCCACGCTCACAAGCAATGCACGTTTCAAGCATCTCATTGAACACTTCAACAGGATGAAATATGATAGAAGTGTAGTCGGCATATCTGTCCCTCACCACCTTGAGGCTTGTCATACTTTCTTCTCGCTCTTGAATTCCCCTAGGCACAACTGCACTCAAAGAAGTATAGAAGTTCGTGAGTGTGTCGATGTCTGCTTTTGTGACCTTTCGCTTCAAATCAGGATTTGGAGAACCAAATGTTGTCCATATAACCCTTGCCTTCTATAAGACCTCTGATGTTGAGGATATCTTACGCTTTCCATGGACATAATGATTAAGTCTTTCGGACTCAATCAAATACTTGATCTCATGCTTGAATATACAGATTGTTGCAGGATAATAATGGAATGAACTTATCTTTGCAAATTGTTCTGAAGTGAGTCTTTTGACCTCCTTTGCTTCCTTTGCGATCTGATTACAAGCATAAGCCCAATGTTGACCATCAATGGGCTGGAATCTGCAATGAAGGAGGAATTCCTTCTTTGCTTCCTTTAGCATATTCTCACCTTGTGCCTCTTCGCCTTGTTCATGTGGAATATTTTTAAGAGTGTCTTTAAAGAATCGATTGAAGGTTTCCTCGAAATATGTAGGCCCTGTAAATGTTATTTGATCTAGAAAACTATTTTTGATTGGACAAAACATTATTGGGCGCAAGACCACATTGCTTGCCACAGGTTTCTTACCATCTCTCAAAGCCTCGTATATTTGCAGTGCATAGGATATATCAAGGCTTCGGCTATTAGTAAAGATAGCTGCAGCTTCCACATCTTTGGCATTCACAAACCACGTCCTTTGACCCCAGATATATCCCACATCATCATCTATAACTGCTTCATTAAGACGCAGATTAAGATTTTTGATTGATGTGAGTTCATCCTGATAATCTTCAGCCTCGGGTTCTGAGTCTTCTTCATCTTTCTCTTCTTTTAACCGTTTTTCATCCACATTATCTTTCTCTATAGTGGGACGATGCCTTTTTTTACTGCTTGGAACCGTGGCTCTTGTAGTACTAGCCTTTTGCATTTCACGTCGTGGTTTGCTAGCAAGAGCTTCTAGCATAACTGCAGTGGATCGACCTTGATCTTGTTCAAATTTTTTTAGTTCCCGTGCACTCAAGGCTTGTGTTTCATCATCCTTAGTTACATCCACCATTTCTTGCTCTAGAAGTTTGTGCTCATGTTCTACACGTTTGTGACAGTGTGCCTGTTCTTCTTGTCCCTGCATCGAAGTCTGAGCTTTTTGATCTCCTTCATGTGAAGATCCTTGAATATGAGGAGCATATTGTGCACCCTGAAAGTACTCAAACATTATCTTTGCATGCATCCTTTTTGCCACCACACTGGGAAATTGCTCCCAAGTATATGAAAGAGACTCCAATGCACTTTGCAGCTCTGGAAACTTTGATGGTTGAGGAGGAGGCATCACAAAGGTCTTTGACTCTCTCCTTGACACAACAAAATGAAGACCGCCAACTTCAGGATCT